>NC_045703.1:260910-311398 GCF_009834535.1 Camelus ferus
GCGGCCGAGTTGATGGGGAGGTTTGTTGCCGCCTTCCACGCAGCTGCCTGGTGTCACAGGTGTTCCTGGCAGGGGGAATTCAGCTAATTACCTGATCTGTGCAGGGGAGGCAATAGATGCTACCGGCATTTCCAGCCCAACCCCGCTTTCACCGGCAGCCCGAACTATGAGACACTGGAGAAGACAAGAGGAGTGTTCCTAGGAGATCCCAGGCCCCGCAAACTGAGGACTGAACCTCCCCACAATGAGAATTCCAGAACGAGACGAGTGGGCGGGGGAGTTTTGGGGCCGCCCTCCATGCAGCTGCATGGTGTCACAGGTGTTTCCTGGCAGGGGAATTCAGCGAATTAACTGATCTGTGCAGGGGGAGGAACTAGATGCTACCTGCATTTCCAGCCCAACCCCCGCATTTCCCTGGAAGCCCGCACTTGGAGACACTCAGGGAAGACACGCGGAGGGCTCCTAGGAATCCCAGGTGCTGAAGAAGAGGACGAACCTGGCCACACTCAGAATTCCTGAACGCGGCCGAGTGGGTTGGGGAGGTTTGGGGCTGCCTTCCACGCAACTGCCTGGTGTCACAGGTGTTCCCTGGCAGGGGGAAGTCCGCTAATTACCTCATCTGTGCAGGGGGAGGCACTAGATGCTACCTGCATTTCCAGCTCAACCCCCGCATTTCCCCGGAAGCCCGCACTTGGATACACTCGGGGAGACACGCGGAGGGCTCCTAGGAGATCCCAGGTGCTGCAGATAGAGGACGGAACCTCGCCACACTCAGAAATCCGGAACGCGGCCGAGTGGTTTTGGGAGGTTTGGGGCCGCCTTCCACGCAACTGCCTGTTGTCACAGGTGTTCTCTGGCCAGAGGAAGTCCGCTAATTACCTGATCTGTGCAGGGGGAGGCATAGATGCTACCTGCATTTCCAGCCCAACCCCCACCCCCCTGCAGCCCGCACTAGGAGATACTCGGGGAAACACGCGGCTCCTAGGATATCCCAGTCGCTGCAGACAGAGGACGGAACCTCGCCACACTCAGAATTCTGGAACGAGTCCGAGTGGTTGGGGGAGATTTTGGGCCGCCCTCCACGCAGCTTCCTGGTGTCCCAGGTGTTCCCTTGTAGGGGAATTCCGCTAATTATCTGATCTGTGCGGGGAGGCACTAGATGCTACCTGCATTTCCAGCCCAACCCCCGTCTTTCCCGGCATCCCGCAATAAGAGACACTCGGAGAAGACACGCGGAGGGCTCCTAGGAGATCCCAGGCGCTGCAGACAGAGGACGGAACCTCGCCACACTCAGAATTCCGGAACGTGGCCGAGTGGTTGGATGAGGTTTGGGGCCGCCCCCAACGCAGCTGCCTGGTGTCACGTGTTCCTGGCAGGGGGAAGTCAGCGAATTACCTGATCTGTGCAGGGGGAGACATAGATGCTACCGGTATTTCCAGCCCAACTCCCGCTTCAACAACAGCCCGCACTATGAGCACTTGGGGAAGACAACAGGAGTGCTCCTAGAAGATCCCAGGCACCGCAATCTGAGGACTGAACCTCCCAACAATGAGAATTCCAGAAGGCGCCGAGTGGGTGGGGGAGTTATGGTGCCGCCATCCATGCAGCTGCATGGTGTCACAGGTGTTCCCTTGCAGGGGGAATTCCGCTGATTACCGGATCCGTACAGGGGATTCACTAGAATCTACCTGCATGTCCAGCCCAACCCTCGCACTTACCAGGCAGCCGGCACTAGGAGACACTCGGGGAAGACACGCGGAGGGCTCCTAGGAGATCCCAGGTGCTGCAGACAGAGGACGGAACCTCGCCAACTCAGAAATCCGGAACGCGGCCTAGTGGGTTGGGGAGGTTTGGGGCCGCCTTACACGCAGGTGCCTGGTGTCACAGGTGTTCCCTTGTAGGGGGAATTCCTCTAATTACCTGATCTGTGCAGGGGAAGGCACTAGATGCTACCTGCAATTCCAGCCCAACCCCCGTCTTTCCCCGGCATACCGCACTAAGAGACACTCGGAGAAGACACGCGGAGTGCTCCTAGGAGATCCCAGGCACCGCAAACTGAGGACTGAACCTCCCCACAATGAGAATTCCAGAACGCGCCGAGTGGGGGGGGAGTTCTGGGGCCGCCCTCCATGCAGCTGCATGGTGTCACAGGTGTTCCCTGGCAGTGGGAATTCCGCTGAATACCTTATCCGTACAGGGGGAGTCACTAGAATCTACCTGCATGTCCAGCCGAACCCTCGCACTTACCAGGCAGCCGGCACTAGGAGACACTCGGGGAAGAAAGGCGGAGGGCTCCTCGGAGATCCCAGGCGCTGCAGACAGAGACTGAACCTCGCCACACTCAGGAATTCTGGAACGCGTCCGAGTGCGTAGGGGAGGTTTTGGGCCGCCCTCCACGCAGCTTCCTGGTGGTCCAGGTGTTTCCCTTGTACGGGAATTCCGCTAATTAACCTGATCTGTGCAGGGGGAGTCACTAGATGCTACCTGCATTTCCAGCCCAACCCCCGTCATTCCCTGGCATCCCGCACTAAGAGACACTGGGAGAAGACACGCGGAGGACTCCTAGGAGATCCCAGGCGCTGCAAACAGAGGACGGAACCCTCGCCACACTCAGAATTCCGGAACGTGGCCGAGTGGGTGGGTGAGGTTTGGGGCCGCCCTCCACGCAGCTGCCTGGTGTCACAGGTGTTCCCTGGCAGGGGGAAGTCAGCAAATTACCTGATCTGTGCAGGGGGAGGCAATAGACGCTACCTGCATTCCAGCCCAACCCCCGCGTTTCCCAGGCAGCCCGCACTAGGAGACACTCTAGGAAGACACGCGGAGGGCTTCTAGAAATCCCAGGTGCTGCAGACAGGGGACGGAACCTCGCACACTCAGAATTCCGGAACGGGGCCGAGTTGGTTGAGGAAGTTTGGGGACGCCCTCCACGCAGCTGCCTGGTGTCACAGGTGTTCTCTGGCCAGAGGAAGTCCGCTAATTACCTAATCTGTGCAGGGGGAGGCACTAGATGCTACCTGCATTTCCAGCCAACCCCCGCATTTCCCTGGCAGCCCGCACTAGGAGACATTCGGGGGAAGACACTCGGAGGGCTCCTAGGAGATCCCAGGCGCTGCAGACAGAGGACGGAAACTCGCCACCCTCAGAATTCCGGAAGCGGCCGAGTTGATTGGGGAGGTTTGTTGCCGCCTTCCACGAAGCTGCCTGGTGTCACAGGTGTTCCCTGGCAGGGGGAATTCAGCTAATTACCTGATCTGTGCAGGGGGAGGCAATAGATGCTACCGGCATTTCCAGCCCAACCCCCGCTTTCACCGGCAGCCCGAACTATGAGACACTTGGAGAAGACAAGAGGAGTGTTCCTAGGAGATCCCAGGCCCCGCAAACTGAGGACTGAACCTCCCCACAATGAGAATTCCAGAACGAGACGAGTGGGCGGGGGAGTTTTGGGGCCGCCCTCCATGCAGCTGCATGGTGTCACAGGTGTTTCCTGGCAGGGGGAATTCAGCGAATTAACTGATCTGTGCAGGGGGAGGCACTAGATGCTACCTGCATTTCCAGCCCAACCCCCGCATTTCCCTGGAAGCCCGCACTTGGAGACACTCAGGGAAGACACGCGGAGGGCTCCTAGGAATCCCAGGTGCTGAAGACAGAGGACGGAACCTGGCCACACTCAGAATTCCTGAACGCGGCCGAGTGGGTTGGGGAGGTTTGGGGCTGCCTTCCACGCAACTGCCTGGTGTCACAGGTGTTCCCTGGCAGGGGGAAGTCCGCTAATTACCTCATCTGTGCAGGGGGAGGCACTAGATGCTACCTGCATTTCCAGCTCAACCCCCGCATTTCCCCGGAAGCCCGCACTTGGATACACTCGGGGAAGACACGCGGAGGGCTCCTAGGAGATCCCAGGTGCTGCAGATAGAGGACGGAACCTCGCCACACTCAGAAATCCGGAACGCGGCCGAGTGGTTTTGGGAGGTTTGGGGCCGCCTTCCACGCAACTGCCTGGTGTCACAGGTGTTCTCTGGCCAGAGGAAGTCCGCTAATTACCTGATCTGTGCAGGGGGAGGCACTAGATGCTACCTGCATTTCCAGCCCAACCCCCACCTTTCCCCTGCAGCCCGCACTAGGAGATACTCGGGGAAGACACGCGGAGGGCTCCTAGGATATCCCAGTCGCTGCAGACAGAGGACGGAACCTCGCCACACTCAGAATTCTGGAACGAGTCCGAGTGGTTGGGGGAGATTTTGGGCCGCCCTCCACGCAGCTTCCTGGTGTCCCAGGTGTTCCCTTGTAGGGGGAATTCCGCTAATTATCTGATCTGTGCAGGGGGAGGCACTAGATGCTACCTGCATTTCCAGCCCAACCCCCGTCTTTCCCCGGCATCCCGCAATAAGAGACACTCGGAGAAGACACGCGGAGGGCTCCTAGGAGATCCCAGGCGCTGCAGACTGAGGACGGAACCTCGCCACACTCAGAATTCCGGAACGTGGCCGAGTGGTTGGATGAGGTTTGGGGCCGCCCCCAACGCAGCTGCCTGGTGTCACAGGTGTTCCCTGGCAGGGGGAAGTCAGCGAATTACCTGATCTGTGCAGGGGAGACAATAGATGCTACCGGTATTTCCAGCCCAACTCCCGCTTTCAACAACAGCCCGCACTATGAGACACTTGGGGAAGACAACAGGAGTGCTCCTAGAAGATCCCAGGCACCGCAATCTGAGGACTGAACCTCCCAACAATGAGAATTCCAGAACGCGCCGAGTGGGTGGGGGAGTTATGGTGCCGCCATCCATGCAGCTGCATGGTGTCACAGGTGTTCCCTTGCAGGGGGAATTCCGCTGATTACCGGATCCGTACAGGGGGATTCACTAGAATCTACCTGCATGTCCAGCCCAACCCTCGCACTTACCAGGCAGCCGGCACTAGGAGACACTCGGGGAAGACACGCGGAGGGCTCCTAGGAGATCCCAGGTGCTGCAGACAGAGGACGGAACCTCGCCACACTCAGAAATCCGGAACGCGGCCTAGTGGGTTGGGGAGGTTTGGGGCCGCCTTACACGCAGGTGCCTGGTGTCACAGGTGTTCCCTGGGAGGAAAAATTCCTCTAATTACCTGATCTGTGCAGGGGAAGGCACTAGATGCTACCTGCAATTCCAGCCCAACCCCCGTCTTTCCCCGGCATACCGCACTAAGAGACACTCGGAGAAGACACGCGGAGGGCTCCTAGGAGATCCCAGGCACCGCAAACTGAGGACTGAACCTCCCCACAATGAGAATTCCAGAACGCGCCGAGTGGGTGGGGGAGTTCTGGGGCCGCCCTCCATGCAGCTGCATGGTGTCACAGGTGTTCCCTGGCAGTGGGAATTCCGCTGAATACCTTATCCGTACAGGGGGAGTCACTAGAATCTACCTGCATGTCCAGCCGAACCCTCGCACTTACCAGGCAGCCGGCACTAGGAGACACTCGGGGAAGAAAGGCGGAGGGCTCCTCGGAGATCCCAGGCGCTGCAGACAGAGGACTGAACCTCGCCACACTCAGAATTCCGGAACGTGGCCGAGTGGGTGGGTGAGGTTTGGGGCCGCCCTCCACGCAGCTTCCTGGTGTCACAGGTGTTCCCTGGCAGGGGGAAGTCAGCAAATTACCTGATCTGTGCAGGGGGAGGCAATAGACGCTACCTGCATTTCCAGCCCAACCCCCGCGTTTCCCAGGCAGCCCGCACTAGGAGACACTCTAGGAAGACACGCGGAGGGCTTCTAGGAATCCCAGGCGCTGCAGACAGGGGACGGAACCTCGCCACACTCAGAATTCCGGAACGGGGCCGAGTTGGTTGAGGAAGTTTGGGGACGCCCTCCACGCAGCTGCCTGGTGTCACAGGTGTTCTCTGGCCAGAGGAAGTCCGCTAATTACCTAATCTGTGCAGGGGGAGGCACTAGATGCTACCTGCATTTCCAGCCCAACCCCCGCATTTCCCTGGCAGCCCGCACTAGGAGACATTCGGGGAAGACACTCGGAGGGCTCCTAGGAGATCCCAGGCGCTGCAGACAGAGGACGGAAACTCGCCACACTCAGAATTCCGGAAGCGGCCGAGTTGATTGGGGAGGTTTGTTTGCCGCCTTCCACGCAGCTGCCTGGTGTCACAGGTGTTCCCTGGCAGGGGGAATTCAGCTAATTACCTGATCTGTGCAGGGGGAGGCAATAGATGCTACCGGCATTTCCAGCCCAACCCCCGCTTTCACCGGCAGCCCGAACTATGAGACACTTGGAGAAGACAAGAGGAGTGTTCCTAGGAGATCCCAGGCCCCGCAAACTGAGGACTGAACCTCCCCACAATGAGAATTCCAGAACGAGACGAGTGGGCGGGGGAGTTTTGGGGCCGCCCTCCATGCAGCTGCATGGTGTCACAGGTGTTTCCTGGCAGGGGGAATTCAGCGAATTAACTGATCTGTGCAGGGGGAGGCACTAGATGCTACCTGCATTTCCAGCCCAACCCCCGCATTTCCCTGGAAGCCCGCACTTGGAGACACTCAGGGAAGACACGCGGAGGGCTCCTAGGAATCCCAGGTGCTGAAGACAGAGGACGGAACCTGGCCACACTCAGAATTCCTGAACGCGGCCGAGTGGGTTGGGGAGGTTTGGGGCTGCCTTCCACGCAACTGCCTGGTGTCACAGGTGTTCCCTGGCAGGGGGAAGTCCGCTAATTACCTCATCTGTGCAGGGGGAGGCACTAGATGCTACCTGCATTTCCAGCTCAACCCCCGCATTTCCCCGGAAGCCCGCACTTGGATACACTCGGGGAAGACACGCGGAGGGCTCCTAGGAGATCCCAGGTGCTGCAGATAGAGGACGGAACCTCGCCACACTCAGAAATCCGGAACGCGGCCGAGTGGTTTTGGGAGGTTTGGGGCCGCCTTCCACGCAACTGCCTGGTGTCACAGGTGTTCTCTGGCCAGAGGAAGTCCGCTAATTACCTGATCTGTGCAGGGGGAGGCACTAGATGCTACCTGCATTTCCAGCCCAACCCCCACCTTTCCCCTGCAGCCCGCACTAGGAGATACTCGGGGAAGACACGCGGAGGGCTCCAAGGATATCCCAGTCGCTGCAGACAGAGGACGGAACCTCGCCACACTCAGAATTCTGGAACGAGTCCGAGTGGTTGGGGGAGATTTTGGGCCGCCCTCCACGCAGCTTCCTGGTGTCCCAGGTGTTCCCTTGTAGGGGGAATTCCGCTAATTATCTGATCTGTGCAGGGGGAGGCACTAGATGCTACCTGCATTTCCAGCCCAACCCCCGTCTTTCCCCGGCATCCCGCAATAAGAGACACTCGGAGAAGACACGCGGAGGGCTCCTAGGAGATCCCAGGCGCTGCAGACTGAGGACGGAACCTCGCCACACTCAGAATTCCGGAACGTGGCCGAGTGGTTGGATGAGGTTTGGGGCCGCCCCCAACGCAGCTGCCTGGTGTCACAGGTGTTCCCTGGCAGGGGGAAGTCAGCGAATTACCTGATCTGTGCAGGGGGAGACAATAGATGCTACCGGTATTTCCAGCCCAACTCCCGCTTTCAACAACAGCCCGCACTATGAGACACTTGGGGAAGACAACAGGAGTGCTCCTAGAAGATCCCAGGCACCGCAATCTGAGGACTGAACCTCCCAACAATGAGAATTCCAGAACGCGCCGAGTGGGTGGGGGAGTTATGGTGCCGCCATCCATGCAGCTGCATGGTGTCACAGGTGTTCCCTTGCAGGGGGAATTCCGCTGATTACCGGATCCGTACAGGGGGATTCACTAGAATCTACCTGCATGCCCAGCCCAACCCTCGCACTTACCAGGCAGCCGGCACTAGGAGACACTCGGGGAAGACACGCGGAGGGCTCCTAGGAGATCCCAGGTGCTGCAGACAGAGGACGGAACCTCGCCACACTCAGAAATCCGGAACGCGGCCTAGTGGGTTGGGGAGGTTTGGGGCCGCCTTACACGCAGGTGCCTGGTGTCACAGGTGTTCCCTGGGAGGAAAAATTCCTCTAATTACCTGATCTGTGCAGGGGAAGGCACTAGATGCTACCTGCAATTCCAGCCCAACCCCCGTCTTTCCCCGGCATACCGCACTAAGAGACACTCGGAGAAGACACGCGGAGGGCTCCTAGGAGATCCCAGGCACCGCAAACTGAGGACTGAACCTCCCCACAATGAGAATTCCAGAACGCGCCGAGTGGGTGGGGGAGTTCTGGGGCCGCCCTCCATGCAGCTGCATGGTGTCACAGGTGTTCCCTGGCAGTGGGAATTCCGCTGAATACCTTATCCGTACAGGGGGAGTCACTAGAATCTACCTGCATGTCCAGCCGAACCCCCGCACTTACCAGGCAGCCGGCACTAGGAGACACTCGGGGAAGAAAGGCGGAGGGCTCCTCGGAGATCCCAGGCGCTGCAGACAGAGGACTGAACCTCGCCACACTCAGAATTCTGGAACGCGTCCGAGTGCGTAGGGGAGGTTTTGGGCCGCCCTCCACGCAGCTTCCTGGTGTCCCAGGTGTTCCCTTGTACGGGGAATTCCGCTAATTACCTGATCTGTGCAGGGGGAGTCACTAGATGCTACCTGCATTTCCAGCCCAACCCCCGTCATTCCCTGGCATCCCGCACTAAGAGACACTGGGAGAAGACACGCGGAGGACTCCTAGGAGATCCCAGGCGCTGCAGACAGAGGACGGAACCTCGCCACACTCAGAATTCCGGAACGTGGCCGAGTGGGTGGGTGAGGTTTGGGGCCGCCCTCCACGCAGCTGCCTGGTGTCACAGGTGTTCCCTGGCAGGGGGAAGTCAGCAAATTACCTGATCTGTGCAGGGGGAGGCAATAGACGCTACCTGCATTTCCAGCCCAACCCCCGCGTTTCCCAGGCAGCCCGCACTAGGAGACACTCTAGGAAGACACGCGGAGGGCTTCTAGGAAATCCCAGGCGCTGCAGACAGGGGACGGAACCTCGCCACACTCAGAATTCCGGAACGGGGCCGAGTTGGTTGAGGAAGTTTGGGGACGCCCTCCACGCAGCTGCCTGGTGTCACAGGTGTTTCTCTGGACAGAGGAAGTCCGCTAATTACCTAATCTGTGCAGGGGGAGGCACTAGATGCTACCTGCATTTCCAGCCCAACCCCCGCATTTCCCTGGCAGCCCGCACTAGGAGACATTCGGGGAAGACACTCGGAGGGCTCCTAGGAGATCCCAGGCGCTACACACAGAGGACGGAACCTCGCCACACTCAGAATTGTGGTACGCGTTCGAGTGGGTGGGGGAGGTTTTGGGCCGCCATCCACGCAGCTTCCTGGTGTCCCAGGTGTTCCCTTGTAGGGGGAATTCCTCTAATTACCTGATCTGTGCAGGGGAAGGCACTAGATGCTACCTGCAATTCCAGCCCAACCCCCGTCTTTCCCCGGCATACCGCACTAAGAGACACTCGGAGAAGACACGCGGAGGGCTCCTAGGAGATCCCAGGCACCGCAAACTGAGGACTGAACCTCCCCACAATGAGAATTCCAGAACGCGCCGAGTGGGTGGGGGAGTTCTGGGGCCGCCCTCCATGCAGCTGCATGGTGTCACAGGTGTTCCCTGGCAGTGGGAATTCCGCTGAATACCTTATCCGTACAGGGGGAGTCACTAGAATCTACCTGCATGTCCAGCCGAACCCTCGCACTTACCAGGCAGCCGGCACTAGGAGACACTCGGGGAAGAAAGGCGGAGGGCTCCTCGGAGATCCCAGGCGCTGCAGACAGAGGACTGAACCTCGCCACACTCAGAATTCCGGAACGTGGCCGAGTGGGTGGGTGAGGTTTGGGGCCGCCCTCCACGCAGCTGCCTGGTGTCACAGGTGTTCCCTGGCAGGGGGAAGTCAGCAAATTACCTGATCTGTGCAGGGGGAGGCAATAGACGCTACCTGCATTTCCAGCCCAATCCCCGCGTTTCCCAGGCAGCCCGCACTAGGAGACACTCTAGGAAGACACGCGGAGGGCTTCTAGGAAATCCCAGGCGCTGCAGACAGGGGACGGAACCTCGCCACACTCAGAATTCCGGAACGGGGCCGAGTTGGTTGAGGAAGTTTGGGGACGCCCTCCACGCAGCTGCCTGGTGTCACAGGTGTTCTCTGGCCAGAGGAAGTCCGCTAATTACCTAATCTGTGCAGGGGGAGGCACTAGATGCTACCTGCATTTCCAGCCCAACCCCCGCATTTCCCTGGCAGCCCGCACTAGGAGACATTCGGGGAAGACACTCGGAGGGCTCCTAGGAGATCCCAGGCGCTGCAGACAGAGGACGGAAACTCGCCACACTCAGAATTCCGGAAGCGGCCGAGTTGATTGGGGAGGTTTGTTGCCGCCTTCCACGCAGCTGCCTGGTGTCACAGGTGTTCCCTGGCAGGGGGAATTCAGCTAATTACCTGATCTGTGCAGGGGGAGGCAATAGATGCTACCGGCATTTCCAGCCCAACCCCCGCTTTCACCGGCAGCCCGAACTATGAGACACTTGGAGAAGACAAGAGGAGTGTTCCTAGGAGATCCCAGGCCCCGCAAACTGAGGACTGAACCTCCCCACAATGAGAATTCCAGAACGAGACGAGTGGGCGGGGGAGTTTTGGGGCCGCCCTCCATGCAGCTGCATGGTGTCACAGGTGTTTCCTGGCAGGGGGAATTCAGCGAATTAACTGATCTGTGCAGGGGGAGGGCACTAGATGCTACCTGCATTTCCAGCCCAACCCCCGCATTTCCCTGGAAGCCCGCACTTGGAGACACTCAGGGAAGACACGCGGAGGGCTCCTAGGAATCCCAGGTGCTGAAGACAGAGGACGGAACCTGGCCACACTCAGAATTCCTGAACGCGGCCGAGTGGGTTGGGGAGGTTTGGGGCTGCCTTCCACGCAACTGCCTGGTGTCACAGGTGTTCCCTGGCAGGGGGAAGTCCGCTAATTACCTCATCTGTGCAGGGGGAGGCACTAGATGCTACCTGCATTTCCAGCTCAAACCCCCGCATTTCCCCGGAAGCCCGCACTTGGATACACTCGGGGAAGACACGCGGAGGGCTCCTAGGAGATCCCAGGTGCTGCAGATAGAGGACGGAACCTCGCCACACTCAGAAATCCGGAACGCGGCCGAGTGGTTTGGGAGGTTTGGGGCCGCCTTCCACGCAACTGCCTGGTGTCACAGGTGTTCTCTGGCCAGAGGAAGTCCGCTAATTACCTGATCTGTGCAGGGGGAGGCACTAGATGCTACCTGCATTTCCAGCCCAACCCCCACCTTTCCCCTGCAGCCCGCACTAGGAGATACTCGGGGAAGACACGCGGAGGGCTCCTAGGATATCCCAGTCGCTGCAGACAGAGGACGGAACCTCGCCACACTCAGAATTCTGGAACGAGTCCGAGTGGTTGGGGGAGATTTTGGGCCGCCCTCCACGCAGCTTCCTGGTGTCCCAGGTGTTCCCTTGTAGGGGGAATTCCGCTAATTATCTGATCTGTGCAGGGGAGGCACTTGATGCTACCTGCATTTCCAGCCCAACCCCCGTCTTTCCCGGCATCCCGCAATAAGAGACACTCGGAGAAGACACGGCGGAGGGCTCCTAGGAGATCCCAGGCGCTGCAGACTGAGGACGGAACCTCGCCACACTCAGAATTCCGGAACGTGGCCGAGTGGTTGGATGAGGTTTGGGGCCGCCCCCAACGCAGCTGCCTGGTTGTCACAGGTGTTCCCTGGCAGGGGGAAGTCAGCGAATTACCTGATCTGTGCAGGGGGGAGACAATAGATGCTACCGGTATTTCCAGCCCAACTCCCCGCTTTCAACAACAGCCCGCACTATGAGACACTTGGGGAAGACAACAGGAGTGCTCCTAGAAGATCCCAGGCACCGCAATCTGAGGACTGAACCTCCCAACAATGAGAATTCCAGAACGCGCCGAGTGGTGGGGAGTTATGGTGCCGCCATCCATGCAGCTGCATGGTGTCACAGGTGTTCCCTTGCAGGGGGAATTCCGCTGATTACCGGATCCGTACAGGGGGATTCACTAGAATCTACCTGCATGTCCAGCCCAACCCTCGCACTTACCAGGCAGCCGGCACTAGGAGACACTCGGGGAAGACACGCGGAGGGCTCCTAGGAGATCCCAGGTGCTGCAGACAGAGGACGGAACCTCGCCACACTCAGAAATCCGGAACGCGGCCTAGTGGGTTGGGGAGGTTTGGGCCGCCTTACACGCAGGTGCCTGGTGTCCACAGGTGTTTCCCTGGGAGGAAAAATTCCTCTAATTACCTGATCTGTGCAGGGGAAGGCACTAGATCTACCTGCAATTCCAGCCCAACCCCCGTCTTCCCCGGCATACCGCACTAAGAGACACTCGGAGAAGACACGCGGAGGGCTCCTAGGAGATCCCAGCACCGCAAACTGAGGACTGAACCTCCCCACAAGGAGAATTCCAGAACGCGCCGAGTGGGTGGGGGAGTTCTGGGGCCGCCCTCCATGCAGCTGCATGGTGTCCACAGGTGTTCCCTGGCAGTGGGAATTCCGCTGAATACCTTATCCGTACAGGGGGGAGTCACTAGAATCTACCTGCATGTCCAGCCGAACCCCCGCACTTACCAGGCAGCCGGCACTAGGAGACACTCGGGGAAGAAAGGCGGAGGGCTCCTCGGAGATCCCAGGCGCTGCAACAGAGGACTGAACCTCGCCACACTCAGATTCTGGAACGCGTCCGAGTGCGGTAGGGGAAGGTTTGTGGGCCGCCCTCCACGCAGCTTCCTGGTGTCCCAGGTGTTCCCTTGTACGGGAATTCCGCTAATTACCTGATCTGTGCAGGGGGAGTCACTAGATGCTACCTGCATTTCCAGCCCAACCCCCGTCATTCCCTGGCAATCCCGCACTAAGAGACACTGGGAGAAGACACGCGGAGGACTCCTAGGAGATCCCAGGCGCTGCAGACAGAGGACGGAACCTCGCCACACTCAGAATTCCGGAACGTGGCCGAGTGGGTGGGTGAGGTTTGGGGCCGCCCTCCACGCAGCTGCCTGGTGTCACAGGTGTTCCCTGGCAGGGGGAAGTCAGCAAATTACCTGATCTGTGCAGGGGGAGGCAATAGACGCTACCTGCATTTCCAGCCCAACCCCCCCGCGTTTCCCAGGCAGCCCGCACTAGGAGACACTCTAGGAAGACACGCGGAGGGCTTCTAGGAATCCCAGGCGCTGCAGACAGGGGACGGAACCTCGCCACACTCAGAATTCCGGAAGCGGGGGCCGAGTTGGTTGAGGAAGTTTGGGGACGCCCTCCACGCAGCTGCCTGGTGTCACAGGTGTTCTCTGGACAGAGGAAGTCCGCTAATTACCTAATCTGTGGCAGGGGGAGGCACTAGATGCTACCTGCATTTCCAGCCCAACCCCCGCAGTTTCCCTGGCAGCCCGCACTAGGAGACATTCGGGGAGACACTCGGAGGGCTCCTAGGAGATCCCAGGCGGCTAGCAGCACAGAGGACGGAACCTCGCCCACTCAGAATTGTGGTACGCGTTCGAGTGGGTGGGGGGACGGTTTTGGGCCGCCATCCACGCAGCTTCCTGGTGTCCCAGGTGTTCCCTTGTAGGGGGAATTCCTCTAATTACCTGATCTGTGCAGGGGAAGGCACTAGATGCTACCTGCAATTCCAGCCCAACCCCCGTCTTTCCCCGGCATACCGCCTAAGAGACACTCGGAGAAGACACGCGGAGGGCTCCTAGGAGATCCCAGGCACCGCAAACTGAGGACTGAACCTCCCACAATGAGAATTCCAGAACGCGCCGAGTGGGTGGGGGGGAGTTCTGGGGCCGCCCTCCATGCAGCTGCATGGTGTCACAGGGTGTTCCCTGGCAGTGGGAATTCCGCTGAATACCTTATCCGTACAGGGGGAGTCACTAGAATCTACCTGCATGTCCAGCCCACCCCCGCACTTACCGGCAGCCCGCACTAGCAGACACTCGGGAAGACACGCGGAGGGCTTCTAGGAGATCCCAGGTGCTGCAGACAGGGGACGGAACCTCGCCAAACTCAGAATTCCGGAACGCGGCCGAGTGGTGTTGTGGGAGGTTTGGGGCCGCATTCCACGCAGCTGACTGGTGTCACAGGTGTTCCCTGGAGGAGAAGTCCGCTAATTACCTGTTTCTGTGCAGGGGGAGGCACTAGATCTACCTGCGTTTCCAGCCCAACCCCCCGTATCCCAGGCAGCCGCATAGGAGACACTCTAGGAAGACACCGGAGGGCTTCTAGGAGATCCCAGGTGCTGCAGACAGGGGACGGAACCTGCCACACTCAGAATTCCGGACGCGGGGCCGAGTTGGTTGAGGAATTTGGGGACACCCTCCACGCAGCTGCCTGGTGTCACAGGTGTTCTCTGGCCAGAGGAAGTCCGCTAATTACCTATCTGTGCAGGGGAGGCACTAGATGCTACCTGCGTTTCCAGCCCAACCCCCGCATATCCCAGGCAGCACACTCCTGAGACACTCGGGAAGACACTCGAGGGCTCCTAGGAGATCCCAGGCGCTGCAGACAGAGGACGTAAACTCGCCACACTCAGAATTCCGGAAGCGGCCGAGTTGATTGGGGAGGTTTGTTGCCGCCTTCCACGCAGCTGCCTGGGTCACAGGTGTTCCCTGGCAGGGGGAATTCAGCTAAGTACCTGATCTGTGGCAGGGGGAGGCAATAGATGCTACCGGCATTTCCAGCCCAACCCCCGCTTTCACCGGCAGCCCGAACTATGAGACACTTGGAGAAGACAAGAGGAGTGTTCCTAGGAGATCCCAGGCCCCGCAAACTGAGGACTGAACCTCCCCACAATGAGAATTCCAGAACTAGACGAGTGGGCGGGGGAGTTTTGGGGCCGCCCTCCATGCAGCTGCATGGTGTCACAGGTGTTTTCCTGGCAGGGGGAATTCAGCGAATTAACTGATCTGTGCAGGGGAGGCACTAGATGCTACCTGCATTTCCAGCCCAACCCCCGCATTTCCTGGAAGCCCGCACTTGGAGACACTCAGGGAAGACACGCGGAGGGCTCCTAGGAATCCCAGGTGCTGAAGACAGAGGACGGAACCTGGCCACACTCAGAATTCCTGAACGCGGCCGAGTGGGGTTGGGGAGGTTTGGGGCTGCCTTCCACGCAACTGCCTGGTGTCACAGGTGTTCCCTGGAAGGGGGAAGTCCGCTAATTACCTCATCTGTGCAGGGGGAGGCACTAGATGCTACCTGCATTTCCAGCTCAACCCCCGCATTTCCCCGGAAGCCCGCACTTGGATACACTCGGGGAAGACACGCGGAGGGCTCCTAGGAGATCCCAGGTGCTGCAGATAGAGGACGGAACCTCGCCACACTCAGAAATCCGGAACGCGGCCGAGTGGTTTTGGGAGGTTTGGGGCCGCCTTCCACGCAACCTGCCTGGTGTCACAGGTGTTCTCTGGCCAGAGGAAGTCCGCTAATTACCTGATCTGTGCAGGGGGAGGCACTAGATGCTACCTGCATTTCCAGCCCAACCCCCACCTTTAGCCTGCAGCCCGCACTAGGAGATACTCGGGGAAGACACGCGGAGGGCTCCTAGGATATCCCAGTCGCTGCAGACAGAGGACGGAACCTCGCCACACTCAGAATTCTGGAACGAGTCCGAGTGGGTTGGGGGAGATTTTGGGCCGCCCTCCACGCAGCTTCCTGGTGTCCCAGGTGTTCCCTTGTAGGGGGAATTCCGCTAATTATCTGATCTGTGCAGGGGGAGGCACTAGATGCTACCTGTATTTCCAGCCCAACCCCCGTCTTTCCCCCGGCATCCCGCAATAAGAGACACTCGGAGAAGACACGCGGAGGGCTCCTAGGAGATCCCAGGCGCTGCAGACTGAGGACGGAACCTCGCCACACTCAGAATTCCGGAACGTGGCCGAGTGGTTGGATGAGGTTGGGGGCCGCCCCCAACGCAGCTGCCTGGTGTCACAGGTGTTCCCTGGCAGGGGGAAGTCAGCGAATTACCTGATCTGTGCAGGGGGAGACAATAGATGCTACCGGTATTTCCAGCCCAACTCCCGCTTTCACAACAGCCCGCACTATGAGACAATTGGGGAAGACAACAGGAGTGCTCCTAGAAGATCCCAGGCACCGCAATCTGAGGACTGAACCTCCCAACAATGAGAATTCCAGAACGCGCCGAGTGGGTGGGGGAGTTATGGTGCCGCCATCCATGCAGCTGCATGGTGTCACAGGTGTTCCCTTGCAGGGGGAATTCCGCTGATTACCGGATCCGTACAGGGGGATTCACTAGAATCTACCTGCATGTCCAGCCCAACCCTCGCACTTACCAGGCAGCCGGCACTAGGAGACACTCGGGGAAGACACGCGGAGGGCTCCTAGTAGATCCCAGGTGCTGCAGACAGAGGACGGAACCTCGCCACACTCAGAAATCCGGAACGCGGCCTAGTGGGTTGGGGAGGTTTGGGGCCGCCTTACACGCAGGTGCCTGGTGTCACAGGTGTTCCCTGGGAGGAAAAATTCCTCTAATTACCTGATCTGTGCAGGGGAAGGCACTAGATGCTACCTGCAATTCCAGCCCACCCCCGTCTTTCCCCGGCATACCGCACTAAGAAGACACTCGGAGAAGACACGCGGAGGGCTCCTAGGAGATCCCAGGCACCGCAAACTGAGGACTGAACCTCCCCACATGAGAATTCCAGAACGCGCCGAGTGGGTGGGGGAGTTCTGGGGCCGCCCTCCATGCAGCTGCATGGTGTCACAGGTGTTCCCTGGCAGTGGGAATTCCGCTGATACCTTATCCGTACAGGGGGAGTCACTAGAATCTACCTGCATGTCCAGCCGAACCCCCGCACTTACCAGGCAGCCGGCCACTAGGAGACCTCGGGGAAGAAAAGGCGGAGGGCTCCTCGGAGATCCCAGGCGCTGCAGACAGAGGACTGAACCTCGCCACACTCAGAATTCTGGAACGCGTCCGAGTGCGTAGGGGAGGTTTTGGGCCGCCCTCCACGCAGCTTCCTGGTGTCCCAGGTGTTCCCTTGTACGGGGGAATTCCGCTAATTACCTGATCTGTGCAGGGGGAGTCACTAGATGCTACCTGCATTTCCAGCCCAACCCCCGTCATTCCCCTGGCATCCCGCACTAAGAGACACTGGGAGAAGACACGCGGAGGGCTTCTAGGAGATCCCAGGCGCTGCAGACAGAGGACGGAACCTCGCCACACTCAGAATTCCGGAACGTGGCCGAGTGGGTGGGTGAGGTTTGGGGCCGCCCTCCACGCAGCTGCCTGGTGTCACAGGTGTTCCCTGGCAGGGGGAAGTCAGCAAATTACCTGATCTGTGCAGGGGGAGGCAATAGACTGCTACCTGCATTTCCAGCCCAACCCCCGCGTTTCCCAGGCAGCCCGCACTAGGAGACACTCTAGGAAGACACGCGGAGGGCTTCTAGGAGATCCCAGGCGCTGCAGACAGGGGACGGAACCTCGCCACACTCAGAATTCCGGAACGCGGCCGAGTTGGTTGAGGAAGTTTGGGGACGCCCTGCACGCAGCTGCCTGTTGTCACAGGTGTTCTCTCGCCTGAGGAAGTCCGCTAATTACCTGATCTGTGCAGGGGGAGGCACTAGATGATACCTGCATTTCCAGCCCAACCCCCGCATTTCCCCGGCAGCCCGCACTAGGAGACATTCCGGGAAGACACGCGGAGGGCTCCTAAGAGATCCCAGGCGCTGCAGACAGAGGACGGAACCTCGCCACACTCAGAATTCTGGTACGCGTCCGAGTGGGTGGGGGAGGTTTTGGGCCGCCCTCCACGCAGCTTCCTGGTGTCCCCGGTGTTCCCTTGTAGGGGGAATTCCGCTAATTACCTGATCTGTGCAGGGGAAGGCACTAGATGCTACCTGCAATTCCAGCCCAACCCCCGTCTTTCCCCGGCATCCCGCACTAAGAGACACTCGGAGAAGACACGCGGAGGGCTCCTAGGAGATCCCAGGCACCGCAAACTGAGGACTGAACCTCCCCACAATGAGAATTCCAGAACGCGCCGAGTGGGTGGGGGAGTTCTGGGGCCGCCCTCCATGCAGCTGCATGGTGTCACAGGTGTTCCCTGGCAGGGGGAATTCCGCTGATTACCGGATCCGTACAGGGGGAGTCACTAGAATCTACCTGCATGTCCAGCCCAACCCCCGCACTTACCAGGCAGCCGGCACTAGGAGACACTCGGGGAAGAAAGGCGGAGGGCTCCTAGGAGATCCCAGGCGCTGCAGACAGAGGACGGAACCTCGCCACACTCAGAATTCTGGAACGCGTCCGAGTGCGTGGGGGAGGTTTTGGGCCGCCCTCCACACAGCTTCCTGGTGTCCCAGGTGTTCCCTTGTAGGGGGAATTCCGCTAATTACCTGATCTGTGCAGGGGGAGTCACTAGATGCTACCTGCATTTCCAGCCCAACCCCAGTCATTCCCCGGCATCCCGCACTAAGAGACACTGGGAGAAGACACGCGGAGGGCTCCTAGGAGATCCCAGGCGCTGCAGACAGAGGACGGAACCTCGCCACACTCAGAATTCCGGAACGTGGCCGAGTGGGTGGGTGAGTTTTGGGGCCGCCCTCCACGCAGCTGCCTGGTGTCACAGGTGTTCCCTGGCAGGGGGAAGTCAGCAAATTACCTGATCTGTGCAGGGGGAGGCAATAGATGCTACCTGCATTTCCAGCCCAACCCCCGCGTTTCCCAGGCAGCCCGCACTAGGAGACACTCTAGGAAGACACGCGGAGGGCTTCTAGGAGATCCCAGGCGCTGCAGACAGGGTACGGAACCTCGCCACACTCAGAATTCCGGAACGCGGCCGAGTTGGTTGAGGAAGTTTGGGGACGCCCTCCACGCAGCTGCCTGGTGTCACAGGTGTTCTCTGGCCAGAGGAAGTCCGCTAATTACCTGATCTGTGCAGGGGGAGGCACTAGATGCTACCTGCATTTCCAGCCCAACCCCCGCATTTCCCCGGCAGCCCGCACTAGGAGACATTCGGGGAAGACACTCGCAGGGCTCCTAGGAGATCCCAGGCGCTGCAGACAGAGGACGGAACCTCGCCACACTCAGAATTCTGGTACGCGTCCGAGTGGGTGGGGGAGGATTTGGGCCGCCATCCACGCAGCTTCCTGGTGTCCCAGGTGTTCCCATGTAGGGGGAATTCCGCTAATTACCTGATCTTTGCAGGGGAAGGCACTAGATGCTACCTGCAATTCCAGCCCAACCCCCGTCTTTCCCCGGCATACCGCACTAAGAGACACTCGGAGAAGACACGCGGAGGGCTCCTAGGAGATCCCAGGCACCGCAAACTGAGGACTGAACCTCCCCAAAATGAGAATTCCAGAACGCGCCGAGTGGGTGGGGGAGTTCTGGGGCCGCCCTCCATGCAGCTGCATGGTGTCACAGGTGTTCCCTGGCAGTGGGAATTCCGCTGATTACCAGATCCGTACAGGGGGAGTCACTAGAATCTACCTGCATGTCCAGCCCAACCCCCGCACTTACCAGGCAGCCTGCACTAGGAGACACTCGGGGAAGAAAGGCGGAGGGATCCTAGGAGATACCAGGCGCTGCAGACAGAGGACGGAACCTCGCCACACTCAGAAATCCGGAACGCGTCCGAGTGGGTGGGGGAGGTTGGGGCCGCCCTCCACACAGCTTACCTGGTGTCCCAGGTGTTCCCTTGTAGGGGGAATTCCGCTAATTACCTGATCTGTGCAGGGGAAGGCACTAGATGCTACCTGCAATTCCAGCCCAACCCCAGTCTTTCCCCGGCATACCGCACTAAGAAACACTCGGTGAAGACACGCGGAGGGCTCCTAGGAGATCCCAGGCACCGCAAACTGAGGACTGAACCTCCCCACAATGAGAATTCCAGAACGCGCCGAGTGGGTGGGGGAGTTCTGGGGCCGCCCTCCATGCAGCTGCATGGTGTCACAGGTGTTCCCTGGCAGTGGGAATTCCGCTGAATACCTTATCCGTACAGGGGGAGTCACTAGAATCTACCTGCATGTCCAGCCCAACCCCCGCACTTACCAGGCAGCCGGCACTAGGAGACACTCGGGGAAGAAAGGCGGAGGGGTCCTCGGAGATCCCAGGCGCTGCAGACAGAGGACGGAACCTCGACACACTCAGAATTCTGGAACGCGTCCGAGTGCGTGGGGGAGGTTTTGGGCCGCCCTCCACAAAGCTTCCTGGTGTCCCAGGTGTTCCCTTGTAGGGGGAATTCCGCTGATTACCTGATCTGTGCAGGGGGAGTCACTAGATGCTACCTGCATTTCCAGCCCAACCCCCGTCATTTCCCGGCATCCCGCACTAAGAGACACTGGGAGAAGACACACGGAAGACTCCTAGGAGATCCCAGGCGCTGCAAACAGAGGACGGAACCTCGCCACACTCAGAATTCCGGAACGTGGCCGAGTGGGTGGGTGAGGTTTGGGGCCGCCCTCCACGCAGCTGCCTGGTGTCACAGGTGTTCCCTGGCAGGGGGAAGTCAGCAAATTACCTGGTCTGTGCAGGGGGAGGCACTAGATGCTACCTGCATTTCCAGCCCAACCCCCGCATTTCCCAGGCAGCCCGTACTAGGAGACTTTCGGGGAAGACACTCGGAGGGCTCCTAGGAGATCCCAGGCGCTGCAGACAGAGGACGGAACCTCGCCACACTCAGAATTCTGGAACGCGTCCGAGTGGGTGGGGGAGGTTTTGGGCCGCCATCCACGCAGCTTCCTGGTGTCCCAGGTGTTCCCTTGTAGGGGCAATTCCTCTAATTACCTGATCTGTGCAGGGGAAGGCACTAGATGCTACCTGCAATTCCAGCCCAACCCCCGTCTTTCCCCGGCATCCCGCACTAAGAAACACTCGGAGAAGACACGCGGAGGGCTCCTAGGAGATCCCAGGCACCGCAAACTGAGGACTGAACCTCCCCACAATGAGAATTCCAGAACGCGCCGAGTGGGTTGGGGAGTTCTGGGGCCGCCCTCCATGCAGCTGCATGGTGTCACAGGTGTTCCCTGGCAGTGGGAATTCCGCTGATTACCAGATCCGTACAGGGGGAGTCACTAGAATCTTCCTGCATGTCCAGCCCAACCCCCGCAGTTACCAGGCAGCCTGCACTAGGAGACACTCGGGGAAGAAAGGCGGAGGGCTCCTAGGAGATCCCAGGCGCTGCAGACAGAGGACGGAACCTCGCCACACTCAGAATTCTGGAACGCGTCCGAGTGCGTGGGGGAGGTTTTGGGCCGCCCTCCACACAGCTTCCTGGTGTCCCAGGTGTTTCCTTGTAGGGGGAATTCCGCTAATTACCTGATCTGTGCAGGGGGAGTCACTAGATGCTACCTGCATTTCCAGCACAACCCCCGTCATTCCCTGGCATCCCGCACTAAGAGACACTGGGAGAAGACACGCGGAGGGCTCCTAGGAGATCCCAGGCGCTGCAGACAGAGGACGGAACCTCGCCACACTCAGAATTCCGGAACGTGGCCGAGTGGGTGGGTGAGGTTTGGGGCCGCCCTCCACGCAGCTGCCTGGTGTCACAGGTGTTCTCTGGCCAGAGGAAGTCCGCTAATTACCTGATCTGTGCAGGGGGAGGCACTAGATGCTACCTGCATTTCCAGCCCAACCCCCGCATTTCCCCGGCAGCCCGCACTAGGAGACATTCGGGGAAGACACTCGGAGGGCTCCTAGGAGATCCCAGGCGCTGCAGACAGAGGACGGAACCTCGCCACACTCAGAATTCCGGAACGTGGCCGAGTGGGTGGGTGAGGTTTGGGGCCGCCCTCCACGCAGCTGCCTGGTGTCACAGGTGTTCCCTGGCAGGGGGAATTCAGCAAATTACCTGATCTGTGCAGGGGGAGGCAATAGATGCTACCTGCAATTCCAGCCCAACCCCCAACTTTCCCCAGCATCCCGCACTAAGAGACACTCGGAGAAGACACGCGGAGGGCTCCTAGGAGATCCCAGGCACCGCAAACTGAGGACTGAACCTCCCCACAATGAGAATTCCAGAACGCGCCGAGTGGGTGGGGGAGTTCTGGGGCCGCCCTCCATGCAGCTGCATGGTGTCACAGGTGTTCCCTGGCAGTGGGAATTCCGCTGATTACCAGATCCGTACAGGGGGAGTCACTAGAATCTACCTGCATGTCCAGCCCAACCCCCGCACTTACCAGGCAGCCGGTACTAGGAGACACTCGGGGAAGAAAGGCGGAGGGCTCCTAGGAGATCCCAGGCGCTGCAGACAGAGGACGGAACCTCGCCACACTCAGAATTCTGGAACGCGTCCGAGTGCGTGGGGGAGGTTTTGGGCCGCCATCCACACAGCTTCCTGGTGTCCCAGGTGTTCCCTTGTAGGGGGAATTCCGCTAATTACCTGATCTGTGCAGGGGGAGTCACTAGATGCTACCTGCATTTCCAGCCCAACCCCCGTCATTCCCCGGCATCCCGCACTAAGAGACACTGGGAGAAGACACGCGGAGGGCACCTAGGAGATCCCAGGCGCTGCAGACAGAGGACGGAACCTCGCCACACTCAGAATTCCGGAACGTGGCCGAGTGGGTGGGTGAGGTTTGGGGCCGCCCACCACGCAGCTGCCTGGTGTCACAGGTGTTCCCTGGCAGGGGGAAGTCAGCAAATTACCTGATCTGTGCAGGGGGAGGCAATAGATGCTACCTGCATTTCCAGCCCAACCCCCGCGTTTCCCAGGCAGCACGCACTAGGAGACACTCTAGGAAGACACGCGGAGGGCTTCTAGGAGATCCCAGGCGCTGCAGACAGGGGACGGAA
Source organism: Camelus ferus (assembly GCF_009834535.1). NCBI lineage: Eukaryota > Metazoa > Chordata > Mammalia > Artiodactyla > Camelidae > Camelus > Camelus ferus. The sequence goes on from NC_045703.1 coordinate 283,690, forward strand.
CCTCGCCACACTCAGAATTCCGGAACGCGGCCGAGTTGGTTGAGGAAGTTTGGGGACGCCCTCCACGCAGCTGCCTGGTGTCACAGGTGTTCTCTGGCCAGAGGAAGTCCGCTAATTACCTGATCTGTGCAGGGGGAAGCACTAGATTCTACCTGCATTTCCAGCCCAACCCCCGCATTTCCCCGGCAGCCCACACTAGGAGACATTCGGGGAAGACACTCGGAGGGCTCCTAGGAGATCCCAGGCGCTGCAGACAGAGGACGGAACCTCGCCACACTCAGAATTCCGGAACGTGGCCGAGTGGGTGGGTGAGGTTTGGGGCCGCCCTCCACGCAGCTGCCTGGTGTCACAGGTGTTCCCTGGCAGGGGGAAGTCAGCAAATTACCTGATCTGTGCAGGGGGAGGCAATAGATGCTACCTGCATTTCCAGCCCAACCCCGGCGTTTCCCAGGCAGCCCGCACTAGGAGAAACTCTAGGAAGACACGCGGAGGGCTTCTAGGAAATCCCAGGCGCTGCAGACAGGGGACGGAACCTCGCCACACTCAGAATTCCGGACCGGGGCCGAGTTGTTTGAGGAAGTTTGGGGACGCCCTCCACGCAGCTGCCTGGTGTCACAGGTGTTCTCTGGCCAGAGGAAGTCCGCTAATTACCTAATCTGTGCAGGGGGAGGCACTAGATGCTACCTGCATTTCCAGCCCAACCCCCGCATTTCCCTGGCAGCCCGCACTAGGAGACATTCGGGGAAGACACTCGGAGGGCTCCTAGGAGATCCCAGGCGCTACACACAGAGGACGGAACCTCGCCACACTCAGAATTGTGGTACGCGTTCGAGTGGGTGGGGGAGGTTTTGGGCCGCCATCCACGCAGCTTCCTGGTGTCCCAGGTGTTCCCTTGTAGGGGGAATTCCTCTAATTACCTGATCTGTGCAGGGGAAGGCACTAGATGCTACCTGCAATTCCAGCCCAACCCCCGTCTTTCCCCGGCATACCGCACTAAGAGACACTCGGAGAAGACACGCGGAGGGCTCCTAGGAGATCCCAGGCACCGCAAACTGAGGACTGAACCTCCCCACAATGAGAATTCCAGAACGCGCCGAGTGGGTGGGGGTGTTCTGTAGCCGCCCTCCATGTAGCTGCATGGTTTCACAGGTGTTCCCTGGCAGTGGGAATTCCGCTGAATACCTTATCCGTACAGGGGGAGTCACTAGAATCTACCTGCATGTCCAGCCCAACCCCCGCACTTACCCGGCAGCCCGCACTAGCAGACACTCGGGGAAGACACGCGGAGGGCTTCTTGGAGATCCCAGGTGCTGCAGACAGGGGACGGAACCTCGCCAAACTCAGAATTCCGGAACGCGGCCGAGTGGGTTGTGGAGGTTTGGGGCCGCATTCCACGCAGCTGACTGGTGTCACAGGTGTTCCCTGGGAGGAAGAATTCCGCTAATTACCTGTTCTGTGCAGGGGGAGGCACTAGATGCTACCTGCGTTTCCAGCCCAACCCCCGCATATCCCAGGCAGCACGCACTAGGAGACACTCGGGGAAGACACGCGAAGGGCTCCTAGGAGATCCCAGGCGCTGCAGACAGAGGACGGAAACTCGCCACACTCAGAATTCCGGAAGCGGCCGAGTTGATTGGGGAGGTTTGTTGCCGCCTTCCACGCAGCTGCCTGGTGTCACAGGTGTTCCCTGGCAGGGGGAATTCAGCTAATTACCTGATCTGTGCAGGGGGAGGCAATAGATGCTACCGGCATTTCCAGCCCAACCCCTGCTTTCACCGGCAGCCCGAACTATGAGACACTTGGAGAAGACAAGAGGAGTGTTCCTAGGAGATCCCAGGCCCCGCAAACTGAGGACTGAACCTCCCCACAATGAGAATTCCAGAACGAGACGAGTGGGCGGGGGAGTTTTGGGGCCGCCCTCCATGCAGCTGCATGGTGTCACAGGTGTTTCCTGGCAGGGGGAATTCAGCGAATTAACTGATCTGTGCAGGGGGAGGCACTAGATGCTACCTGCATTTCCAGCCCAACCCCCGCATTTCCCTGGAAGCCCGCACTTGGAGACACTCAGGGAAGACACGCGGAGGGCTCCTAGGAATCCCAGGTGCTGAAGACAGAGGACGGAACCTGGCCACACTCAGAATTCCTGAACGCGGCCGAGTGGGTTGGGGAGGTTTGGGGCTGCCTTCCACGCAACTGCCTGGTGTCACAGGTGTTCCCTGGCAGGGGGAAGTCCGCTAATTACCTCATCTGTGCAGGGGGAGGCACTAGATGCTACCTGCATTTCCAGCTCAACCCCCGCATTTCCCCGGAAGCCCGCACTTGGATACACTCGGGGAAGACACGCGGAGGGCTCCTAGGAGATCCCAGGTGCTGCAGATAGAGGACGGAACCTCGCCACACTCAGAAATCCGGAACGCGGCCGAGTGGTTTTGGGAGGTTTGGGGCCGCCTTCCACGCAACTGCCTGGTGTCACAGGTGTTCTCTGGCCAGAGGAAGTCCGCTAATTACCTGATCTGTGCAGGGGGAGGCACTAGATGCTACCTGCATTTCCAGCCCAACCCCCACCTTTCCCCTGCAGCCCGCACTAGGAGATACTCGGGGAAGACACGCGGAGGGCTCCTAGGATATCCCAGTCGCTGCAGACAGAAGACGGAACCTCGCCACACTCAGAATTCTGGAACGAGTCCGAGTGGTTGGGGGAGATTTTGGGCCGCCCTCCACGCAGCTTCCTGGTGTCCCAGGTGTTCCCTTGTAGGGGGAATTCCGCTAATTATCTGATCTGTGCAGGGGGAGGCACTAGATGCTACCTGCATTTCCAGCCCAACCCCCACCTTTCCCCTGCAGCCCGCACTATGAGAAACTTGGGGAAGACAACAGGAGTGCTCCTAGAAGATCCCAGGCACCGCAATCTGAGGACTGAACCTCCCAACAATGAGAATTCCAGAACGCGCCGAGTGGGTGGGGGAGTTATGGGGCCGCCATCCATGCAGCTGCATGGTGTCACAGGTGTTCCCTTGCAGGGGGAATTCCGCTGATTACCGGATCCGTACAGGGGGATTCACTAGAATCTACCTGCATGTCCAGCCCAACCCTCGCACTTACCAGGCAGCCGGCACTAGGAGACACTCGGGGAAGACACGCGGAGGGCTCCTAGGAGATCCCAGGTGCTGCAGACAGAGGACGGAACCTCGCCACACTCAGAAATCCGGAACGCGGCCTAGTGGGTTGGGGAGGTTTGGGGCCGCCTTACACGCAGGTGCCTGGTGTCACAGGTGTTCCCTGGGAGGAAAAATTCCTCTAATTACCTGATCTGTGCAGGGGAAGGCACTAGATGCTACCTGCAATTCCAGATCAACCCCCGTCTTTCCCCGGCATACCGCACTAAGAGACACTCGGAGAAGACACGCGGAGGGCTCCTAGGAGATCCCAGGCACCGCAAACTGAGGACTGAACCTCCCCACAATGAGAATTCCAGAACGCGCCGAGTGGGTGGGGGAGTTCTGGGGCCGCCCTCCATGCAGCTGCATGGTGTCACAGGTGTTCCCTGGCAGTGGGAATTCCGCTGAATACCTTATCCGTACAGGGGGAGTCACTAGAATCTACCTGCATGTCCAGCCGAACCCCCGCACTTACCAGGCAGCCGGCACTAGGAGACACTCGGGGAAGAAAGGCGGAGGGCTCCTCGGAGATCCCAGGCGCTGCAGACAGAGGACTGAACCTCGCCACACTCAGAATTCTGGAACGCGTCCGAGTGCGTAGGGGAGGTTTTGGGCCGCCCTCCACGCAGCTTCCTGGTGTCCCAGGTGTTCCCTTGTACGGGGAATTCCGCTAATTACCTGATCTGTGCAGGGGGAGTCACTAGATGCTACCTGCATTTCCAGCCCAACCCCCGTCATTCCCTGGCATCCCGCACTAAGAGACACTGGGAGAAGACACGCGGAGGACTCCTAGGAGATCCCAGGCGCTGCAAACAGAGGACGGAACCTCGCCACACTCAGAATTCCGGAACGTGGCCGAGTGGGTGGGTGAGGTTTGGGGCCGCCCTCCACGCAGCTGCCTGGTGTCACAGGTGTTCCCTGGCAGGGGGAAGTCAGCAAATTACCTGATCTGTGCAGGGGGAGGCAATAGACGCTACCTGCATTTCCAGCCCAACCCCCGCGTTTCCCAGGCAGCCCGCACTAGGAGACACTCTAGGAAGACACGCGGAGGGCTTCTAGGAAATCCCAGGCGCTGCAGACAGGGGACGGAACCTCGCCACACTCAGAATTCCGGAACGGGGCCGAGTTGGTTGAGGAAGTTTGGGGACGCCCTCCACGCAGCTGCCTGGTGTCACAGGTGTTCTCTGGACAGAGGAAGTCCGCTAATTACCTAATCTGTGCAGGGGGAGGCACTAGATGCTACCTGCATTTCCAGCCCAACCCCCGCATTTCCCTGGCAGCCCGCACTAGGAGACATTCGGGGAAGACACTCGGAGGGCTCCTAGGAGATCCCAGGCGCTACACACAGAGGACGGAACCTCGCCACACTCAGAATTGTGGTACGCGTTCGAGTGGGTGGGGGAGGTTTTGGGCCGCCATCCACGCAGCTTCCTGGTGTCCCAGGTGTTCCCTTGTAGGGGGAATTCCTCTAATTACCTGATCTGTGCAGGGGAAGGCACTAGATGCTACCTGCAATTCCAGCCCAACCCCCGTCTTTCCCCGGCATACCGCACTAAGAGACACTCGGAGAAGACACGCGGAGGGCTCCTAGGAGATCCCAGGCACCGCAAACTGAGGACTGAACCTCCCCACAATGAGAATTCCAGAACGCGCCGAGTGGGTGGGGGAGTTCTGGGGCCGCCCTCCATGCAGCTGCATGGTGTCACAGGTGTTCCCTGGCAGTGGGAATTCCGCTGAATACCTTATCCGTACAGGGGGAGTCACTAGAATCTACCTGCATGTCCAGCCGAACCCTCGCACTTACCAGGCAGCCGGCACTAGGAGACACTCGGGGAAGAAAGGCGGAGGGCTCCTCGGAGATCCCAGGCGCTGCAGACAGAGGACTGAACCTCGCCACACTCAGAATTCCGGAACGTGGCCGAGTGGGTGGGTGAGGTTTGGGGCCGCCCTCCACGCAGCTGCCTGGTGTCACAGGTGTTCCCTGGCAGGGGGAAGTCAGCAAATTACCTGATCTGTGCAGGGGGAGGCAATAGACGCTACCTGCATTTCCAGCCCAACCCCCGCGTTTCCCAGGCAGCCCGCACTAGGAGACACTCTAGGAAGACACGCGGAGGGCTTCTAGGAAATCCCAGGCGCTGCAGACAGGGGACGGAACCTCGCCACACTCAGAATTCCGGAACGGGGCCGAGTTGGTTGAGGAAGTTTGGGGACGCCCTCCACGCAGCTGCCTGGTGTCACAGGTGTTCTCTGGCCAGAGGAAGTCCGCTAATTACCTAATCTGTGCAGGGGGAGGCACTAGATGCTACCTGCATTTCCAGCCCAACCCCCGCATTTCCCTGGCAGCCCGCACTAGGAGACATTCGGGGAAGACACTCGGAGGGCTCCTAGGAGATCCCAGGCGCTGCAGACAGAGGACGGAAACTCGCCACACTCAGAATTCCGGAAGCGGCCGAGTTGATTGGGGAGGTTTGTTGCCGCCTTCCACGCAGCTGCCTGGTGTCACAGGTGTTCCCTGGCAGGGGGAATTCAGCTAATTACCTGATCTGTGCAGGGGGAGGCAATAGATGCTACCGGCATTTCCAGCCCAACCCCCGCTTTCACCGGCAGCCCGAACTATGAGACACTTGGAGAAGACAAGAGGAGTGTTCCTAGGAGATCCCAGGCCCCGCAAACTGAGGACTGAACCTCCCCACAATGAGAATTCCAGAACGAGACGAGTGGGCGGGGGAGTTTTGGGGCCGCCCTCCATGCAGCTGCATGGTGTCACAGGTGTTTCCTGGCAGGGGGAATTCAGCGAATTAACTGATCTGTGCAGGGGGAGGCACTAGATGCTACCTGCATTTCCAGCCCAACCCCCGCATTTCCCTGGAAGCCCGCACTTGGAGACACTCAGGGAAGACACGCGGAGGGCTCCTAGGAATCCCAGGTGCTGAAGACAGAGGACGGAACCTGGCCACACTCAGAATTCCTGAACGCGGCCGAGTGGGTTGGGGAGGTTTGGGGCTGCCTTCCACGCAACTGCCTGGTGTCACAGGTGTTCCCTGGCAGGGGGAAGTCCGCTAATTACCTCATCTGTGCAGGGGGAGGCACTAGATGCTACCTGCATTTCCAGCTCAACCCCCGCATTTCCCCGGAAGCCCGCACTTGGATACACTCGGGGAAGACACGCGGAGGGCTCCTAGGAGATCCCAGGTGCTGCAGATAGAGGACGGAACCTCGCCACACTCAGAAATCCGGAACGCGGCCGAGTGGTTTTGGGAGGTTTGGGGCCGCCTTCCACGCAACTGCCTGGTGTCACAGGTGTTCTCTGGCCAGAGGAAGTCCGCTAATTACCTGATCTGTGCAGGGGGAGGCACTAGATGCTACCTGCATTTCCAGCCCAACCCCCACCTTTCCCCTGCAGCCCGCACTAGGAGATACTCGGGGAAGACACGCGGAGGGCTCCTAGGATATCCCAGTCGCTGCAGACAGAGGACGGAACCTCGCCACACTCAGAATTCTGGAACGAGTCCGAGTGGTTGGGGGAGATTTTGGGCCGCCCTCCACGCAGCTTCCTGGTGTCCCAGGTGTTCCCTTGTAGGGGGAATTCCGCTAATTATCTGATCTGTGCAGGGGGAGGCACTAGATGCTACCTGCATTTCCAGCCCAACCCCCGTCTTTCCCCGGCATCCCGCAATAAGAGACACTCGGAGAAGACACGCGGAGGGCTCCTAGGAGATCCCAGGCGCTGCAGACTGAGGACGGAACCTCGCCACACTCAGAATTCCGGAACGTGGCCGAGTGGTTGGATGAGGTTTGGGGCCGCCCCCAACGCAGCTGCCTGGTGTCACAGGTGTTCCCTGGCAGGGGGAAGTCAGCGAATTACCTGATCTGTGCAGGGGGAGACAATAGATGCTACCGGTATTTCCAGCCCAACTCCCGCTTTCAACAACAGCCCGCACTATGAGACACTTGGGGAAGACAACAGGAGTGCTCCTAGAAGATCCCAGGCACCGCAATCTGAGGACTGAACCTCCCAACAATGAGAATTCCAGAACGCGCCGAGTGGGTGGGGGAGTTATGGTGCCGCCATCCATGCAGCTGCATGGTGTCACAGGTGTTCCCTTGCAGGGGGAATTCCGCTGATTACCGGATCCGTACAGGGGGATTCACTAGAATCTACCTGCATGTCCAGCCCAACCCTCGCACTTACCAGGCAGCCGGCACTAGGAGACACTCGGGGAAGACACGCGGAGGGCTCCTAGGAGATCCCAGGTGCTGCAGACAGAGGACGGAACCTCGCCACACTCAGAAATCCGGAACGTGGCCTAGTGGGTTGGGGAGGTTTGGGGCCGCCTTACACGCAGGTGCCTGGTGTCACAGGTGTTCCCTGGGAGGAAAAATTCCTCTAATTACCTGATCTGTGCAGGGGAAGGCACTAGATGCTACCTGCAATTCCAGCCCAACCCCCGTCTTTCCCCGGCATACCGCACTAAGAGACACTCGGAGAAGACACGCGGAGGGCTCCTAGGAGATCCCAGGCACCGCAAACTGAGGACTGAACCTCCCCACAATGAGAATTCCAGAACGCGCCGAGTGGGTGGGGGAGTTCTGGGGCCGCCCTCCATGCAGCTGCATGGTGTCACAGGTGTTCCCTGGCAGTGGGAATTCCGCTGAATACCTTATCCGTACAGGGGGAGTCACTAGAATCTACCTGCATGTCCAGCCGAACCCCCGCACTTACCAGGCAGCCGGCACTAGGAGACACTCGGGGAAGAAAGGCGGAGGGCTCCTCGGAGATCCCAGGCGCTGCAGACAGAGGACTGAACCTCGCCACACTCAGAATTCTGGAACGCGTCCGAGTGCGTAGGGGAGGTTTTGGGCCGCCCTCCACGCAGCTTCCTGGTGTCCCAGGTGTTCCCTTGTACGGGGAATTCCGCTAATTACCTGATCTGTGCAGGGGGAGTCACTAGATGCTACCTGCATTTCCAGCCCAACCCCCGTCATTCCCTGGCATCCCGCACTAAGAGACACTGGGAGAAGACACGCGGAGGACTCCTAGGAGATCCCAGGCGCTGCAAACAGAGGACGGAACCTCGCCACACTCAGAATTCCGGAACGTGGCCGAGTGGGTGGGTGAGGTTTGGGGCCGCCCTCCACGCAGCTGCCTGGTGTCACAGGTGTTCCCTGGCAGGGGGAAGTCAGCAAATTACCTGATCTGTGCAGGGGGAGGCAATAGACGCTACCTGCATTTCCAGCCCAACCCCCGCGTTTCCCAGGCAGCCCGCACTAGGAGACACTCTAGGAAGACACGCGGAGGGCTTCTAGGAAATCCCAGGCGCTGCAGACAGGGGACGGAACCTCGCCACACTCAGAATTCCGGAACGGGGCCGAGTTGGTTGAGGAAGTTTGGGGACGCCCTCCACGCAGCTGCCTGGTGTCACAGGTGTTCTCTGGCCAGAGGAAGTCCGTTAATTACCTAATCTGTGCAGGGGGAGGCACTAGATGCTACCTGCATTTCCAGCCCAACCCCCGCATTTCCCTGGCAGCCCGCACTAGGAGACATTCGGGGAAGACACTCGGAGGGCTCCTAGGAGATCCCAGGCGCTACACACAGAGGACGGAACCTCGCCACACTCAGAATTGTGGTACGCGTTCGAGTGGGTGGGGGAGGTTTTGGGCCGCCATCCACGCAGCTTCCTGGTGTCCCAGGTGTTCCCTTGTAGGGGGAATTCCTCTAATTACCTGATCTGTGCAGGGGAAGGCACTAGATGCTACCTGCAATTCCAGCCCAACCCCCGTCTTTCCCCGGCATACCGCACTAAGAGACACTCGGAGAAGACACGCGGAGGGCTCCTAGGAGATCCCAGGCACCGCAAACTGAGGACTGAACCTCCCCACAATGAGAATTCCAGAACGCGCCGAGTGGGTGGGGGAGTTCTGGGGCCGCCCTCCATGCAGCTGCATGGTGTCACAGGTGTTCCCTGGCAGTGGGAATTCCGCTGAATACCTTATCCGTACAGGGGGAGTCACTAGAATCTACCTGCATGTCCAGCCGAACCCTCGCACTTACCAGGCAGCCGGCACTAGGAGACACTCGGGGAAGAAAGGCGGAGGGCTCCTCGGAGATCCCAGGCGCTGCAGACAGAGGACTGAACCTCGCCACACTCAGAATTCCGGAACGTGGCCGAGTGGGTGGGTGAGGTTTGGGGCCGCCCTCCACGCAGCTGCCTGGTGTCACAGGTGTTCCCTGGCAGGGGGAAGTCAGCAAATTACCTGATCTGTGCAGGGGGAGGCAATAGACGCTACCTGCATTTCCAGCCCAACCCCCGCGTTTCCCAGGCAGCCCGCACTAGGAGACACTCTAGGAAGACACGCGGAGGGCTTCTAGGAAATCCCAGGCGCTGCAGACAGGGGACGGAACCTCGCCACACTCAGAATTCCGGAACGGGGCCGAGTTGGTTGAGGAAGTTTGGGGACGCCCTCCACGCAGCTGCCTGGTGTCACAGGTGTTCTCTGGCCAGAGGAAGTCCGCTAATTACCTAATCTGTGCAGGGGGAGGCACTAGATGCTACCTGCATTTCCAGCCCAACCCCCGCATTTCCCTGGCAGCCCGCACTAGGAGACATTCGGGGAAGACACTCGGAGGGCTCCTAGGAGATCCCAGGCGCTGCAGACAGAGGACGGAAACTCGCCACACTCAGAATTCCGGAAGCGGCCGAGTTGATTGGGGAGGTTTGTTGCCGCCTTCCACGCAGCTGCCTGGTGTCACAGGTGTTCCCTGGCAGGGGGAATTCAGCTAATTACCTGATCTGTGCAGGGGGAGGCAATAGATGCTACCGGCATTTCCAGCCCAACCCCCGCTTTCACCGGCAGCCCGAACTATGAGACACTTGGAGAAGACAAGAGGAGTGTTCCTAGGAGATCCCAGGCCCCGCAAACTGAGGACTGAACCTCCCCACAATGAGAATTCCAGAACGAGACGAGTGGGCGGGGGAGTTTTGGGGCCGCCCTCCATGCAGCTGCATGGTGTCACAGGTGTTTCCTGGCAGGGGGAATTCAGCGAATTAACTGATCTGTGCAGGGGGAGGCACTAGATGCTACCTGCATTTCCAGCCCAACCCCCGCATTTCCCTGGAAGCCCGCACTTGGAGACACTCAGGGAAGACACGCGGAGGGCTCCTAGGAATCCCAGGTGCTGAAGACAGAGGACGGAACCTGGCCACACTCAGAATTCCTGAACGCGGCCGAGTGGGTTGGGGAGGTTTGGGGCTGCCTTCCACGCAACTGCCTGGTGTCACAGGTGTTCCCTGGCAGGGGGAAGTCCGCTAATTACCTCATCTGTGCAGGGGGAGGCACTAGATGCTACCTGCATTTCCAGCTCAACCCCCGCATTTCCCCGGAAGCCCGCACTTGGATACACTCGGGGAAGACACGCGGAGGGCTCCTAGGAGATCCCAGGTGCTGCAGATAGAGGACGGAACCTCGCCACACTCAGAAATCCGGAACGCGGCCGAGTGGTTTTGGGAGGTTTGGGGCCGCCTTCCACGCAACTGCCTGGTGTCACAGGTGTTCTCTGGCCAGAGGAAGTCCGCTAATTACCTGATCTGTGCAGGGGGAGGCACTAGATGCTACCTGCATTTCCAGCCCAACCCCCACCTTTCCCCTGCAGCCCGCACTAGGAGATACTCGGGGAAGACACGCGGAGGGCTCCTAGGATATCCCAGTCGCTGCAGACAGAGGACGGAACCTCGCCACACTCAGAATTCTGGAACGAGTCCGAGTGGTTGGGGGAGATTTTGGGCCGCCCTCCACGCAGCTTCCTGGTGTCCCAGGTGTTCCCTTGTAGGGGGAATTCCGCTAATTATCTGATCTGTGCAGGGGGAGGCACTAGATGCTACCTGCATTTCCAGCCCAACCCCCGTCTTTCCCCGGCATCCCGCAATAAGAGACACTCGGAGAAGACACGCGGAGGGCTCCTAGGAGATCCCAGGCGCTGCAGACTGAGGACGGAACCTCGCCACACTCAGAATTCCGGAACGTGGCCGAGTGGTTGGATGAGGTTTGGGGCCGCCCCCAACGCAGCTGCCTGGTGTCACAGGTGTTCCCTGGCAGGGGGAAGTCAGCGAATTACCTGATCTGTGCAGGGGGAGACAATAGATGCTACCGGTATTTCCAGCCCAACTCCCGCTTTCAACAACAGCCCGCACTATGAGACACTTGGGGAAGACAACAGGAGTGCTCCTAGAAGATCCCAGGCACCGCAATCTGAGGACTGAACCTCCCAACAATGAGAATTCCAGAACGCGCCGAGTGGGTGGGGGAGTTATGGTGCCGCCATCCATGCAGCTGCATGGTGTCACAGGTGTTCCCTTGCAGGGGGAATTCCGCTGATTACCGGATCCGTACAGGGGGATTCACTAGAATCTACCTGCATGTCCAGCCCAACCCTCGCACTTACCAGGCAGCCGGCACTAGGAGACACTCGGGGAAGACACGCGGAGGGCTCCTAGGAGATCCCAGGTGCTGCAGACAGAGGACGGAACCTCGCCACACTCAGAAATCCGGAACGCGGCCTAGTGGGTTGGGGAGGTTTGGGGCCGCCTTACACGCAGGTGCCTGGTGTCACAGGTGTTCCCTGGGAGGAAAAATTCCTCTAATTACCTGATCTGTGCAGGGGAAGGCACTAGATGCTACCTGCAATTCCAGCCCAACCCCCGTCTTTCCCCGGCATACCGCACTAAGAGACACTCGGAGAAGACACGCGGAGGGCTCCTAGGAGATCCCAGGCACCGCAAACTGAGGACTGAACCTCCCCACAATGAGAATTCCAGAACGCGCCGAGTGGGTGGGGGAGTTCTGGGGCCGCCCTCCATGCAGCTGCATGGTGTCACAGGTGTTCCCTGGCAGTGGGAATTCCGCTGAATACCTTATCCGTACAGGGGGAGTCACTAGAATCTACCTGCATGTCCAGCCGAACCCCCGCACTTACCAGGCAGCCGGCACTAGGAGACACTCGGGGAAGAAAGGCGGAGGGCTCCTCGGAGATCCCAGGCGCTGCAGACAGAGGACTGAACCTCGCCACACTCAGAATTCTGGAACGCGTCCGAGTGCGTAGGGGAGGTTTTGGGCCGCCCTCCACGCAGCTTCCTGGTGTCCCAGGTGTTCCCTTGTACGGGGAATTCCGCTAATTACCTGATCTGTGCAGGGGGAGTCACTAGATGCTACCTGCATTTCCAGCCCAACCCCCGTCATTCCCTGGCATCCCGCACTAAGAGACACTGGGAGAAGACACGCGGAGGACTCCTAGGAGATCCCAGGCGCTGCAGACAGAGGACGGAACCTCGCCACACTCAGAATTCCGGAACGTGGCCGAGTGGGTGGGTGAGGTTTGGGGCCGCCCTCCACGCAGCTGCCTGGTGTCACAGGTGTTCCCTGGCAGGGGGAAGTCAGCAAATTACCTGATCTGTGCAGGGGGAGGCAATAGACGCTACCTGCATTTCCAGCCCAACCCCCGCGTTTCCCAGGCAGCCCGCACTAGGAGACACTCTAGGAAGACACGCGGAGGGCTTCTAGGAAATCCCAGGCGCTGCAGACAGGGGACGGAACCTCGCCACACTCAGAATTCCGGAACGGGGCCGAGTTGGTTGAGGAAGTTTGGGGACGCCCTCCACGCAGCTGCCTGGTGTCACAGGTGTTCTCTGGCCAGAGGAAGTCCGCTAATTACCTAATCTGTGCAGGGGGAGGCACTAGATGCTACCTGCATTTCCAGCCCAACCCCCGCATTTCCCTGGCAGCCCGCACTAGGAGACATTCGGGGAAGACACTCGGAGGGCTCCTAGGAGATCCCAGGCGCTACACACAGAGGACGGAACCTCGCCACACTCAGAATTGTGGTACGCGTTCGAGTGGGTGGGGGAGGTTTTGGGCCGCCATCCACGCAGCTTCCTGGTGTCCCAGGTGTTCCCTTGTAGGGGGAATTCCTCTAATTACCTGATCTGTGCAGGGGAAGGCACTAGATGCTACCTGCAATTCCAGCCCAACCCCCGTCTTTCCCCGGCATACCGCACTAAGAGACACTCGGAGAAGACACGCGGAGGGCTCCTAGGAGATCCCAGGCACCGCAAACTGAGGACTGAACCTCCCCACAATGAGAATTCCAGAACGCGCCGAGTGGGTGGGGGAGTTCTGGGGCCGCCCTCCATGCAGCTGCATGGTGTCACAGGTGTTCCCTGGCAGTGGGAATTCCGCTGAATACCTTATCCGTACAGGGGGAGTCACTAGAATCTACCTGCATGTCCAGCCCAACCCCCGCACTTACCCGGCAGCCCGCACTAGCAGACACTCGGGGAAGACACGCGGAGGGCTTCTAGGAGATCCCAGGTGCTGCAGACAGGGGACGGAACCTCGCCAAACTCAGAATTCCGGAACGGCGAGGCCGAGTGGGTTGTGGAGGTTTGGGGCCGCATTCCACGCAGCTGACTGGTGTCACAGGTGTTCCCTGGGAGGAAGAATTCCGCTAATTACCTGTTCTGTGCAGGGGGAGGCACTAGATGCTACCTGCGTTTCCAGCCCAACCCCCGCATATCCCAGGCAGCACGCACTAGGAGACACTCTAGGAAGACACTCGGAGGGCTTCTAGGAGATCCCAGGTGCTGCAGACAGGGGACGGAACCTCGCCACACTCAGAATTCCGGAACGCGGCCGAGTTGGTTGAGGAAATTTGGGGACACCCTCCACGCAGCTGCCTGGTGTCACAGGTGTTCTCTGGCCAGAGGAAGTCCGCTAATTACCTAATCTGTGCAGGGGGAGGCACTAGATGCTACCTGCGTTTCCAGCCCAACCCCCGCATATCCCAGGCAGCACGCACTAGGAGACACTCGGGGAAGACACGCGAAGGGCTCCTAGGAGATCCCAGGCGCTGCAGACAGAGGACGGAAACTCGCCACACTCAGAATTCCGGAAGCGGCCGAGTTGATTGGGGAGGTTTGTTGCCGCCTTCCACGCAGCTGCCTGGTGTCACAGGTGTTCCCTGGCAGGGGGAATTCAGCTAATTACCTGATCTGTGCAGGGGGAGGCAATAGATGCTACCGGCATTTCCAGCCCAACCCCCGCTTTCACCGGCAGCCCGAACTATGAGACACTTGGAGAAGACAAGAGGAGTGTTCCTAGGAGATCCCAGGCCCCGCAAACTGAGGACTGAACCTCCCCACAATGAGAATTCCAGAACGAGACGAGTGGGCGGGGGAGTTTTGGGGCCGCCCTCCATGCAGCTGCATGGTGTCACAGGTGTTTCCTGGCAGGGGGAATTCAGCGAATTAACTGATCTGTGCAGGGGGAGGCACTAGATGCTACCTGCATTTCCAGCCCAACCCCCGCATTTCCCTGGAAGCCCGCACTTGGAGACACTCAGGGAAGACACGCGGAGGGCTCCTAGGAATCCCAGGTGCTGAAGACAGAGGACGGAACCTGGCCACACTCAGAATTCCTGAACGCGGCCGAGTGGGTTGGGGAGGTTTGGGGCTGCCTTCCACGCAACTGCCTGGTGTCACAGGTGTTCCCTGGCAGGGGGAAGTCCGCTAATTACCTCATCTGTGCAGGGGGAGGCACTAGATGCTACCTGCATTTCCAGCTCAACCCCCGCATTTCCCCGGAAGCCCGCACTTGGATACACTCGGGGAAGACACGCGGAGGGCTCCTAGGAGATCCCAGGTGCTGCAGATAGAGGACGGAACCTCGCCACACTCAGAAATCCGGAACGCGGCCGAGTGGTTTTGGGAGGTTTGGGGCCGCCTTCCACGCAACTGCCTGGTGTCACAGGTGTTCTCTGGCCAGAGGAAGTCCGCTAATTACCTGATCTGTGCAGGGGGAGGCACTAGATGCTACCTGCATTTCCAGCCCAACCCCCACCTTTCCCCTGCAGCCCGCACTAGGAGATACTCGGGGAAGACACGCGGAGGGCTCCTAGGATATCCCAGTCGCTGCAGACAGAGGACGGAACCTCGCCACACTCAGAATTCTGGAACGAGTCCGAGTGGTTGGGGGAGATTTTGGGCCGCCCTCCACGCAGCTTCCTGGTGTCCCAGGTGTTCCCTTGTAGGGGGAATTCCGCTAATTATCTGATCTGTGCAGGGGGAGGCACTAGATGCTACCTGCATTTCCAGCCCAACCCCCGTCTTTCCCCGGCATCCCGCAATAAGAGACACTCGGAGAAGACACGCGGAGGGCTCCTAGGAGATCCCAGGCGCTGCAGACTGAGGACGGAACCTCGCCACACTCAGAATTCCGGAACGTGGCCGAGTGGTTGGATGAGGTTTGGGGCCGCCCCCAACGCAGCTGCCTGGTGTCACAGGTGTTCCCTGGCAGGGGGAAGTCAGCGAATTACCTGATCTGTGCAGGGGGAGACAATAGATGCTACCGGTATTTCCAGCCCAACTCCCGCTTTCAACAACAGCCCGCACTATGAGACACTTGGGGAAGACAACAGGAGTGCTCCTAGAAGATCCCAGGCACCGCAATCTGAGGACTGAACCTCCCAACAATGAGAATTCCAGAACGCGCCGAGTGGGTGGGGGAGTTATGGTGCCGCCATCCATGCAGCTGCATGGTGTCACAGGTGTTCCCTTGCAGGGGGAATTCCGCTGATTACCGGATCCGTACAGGGGGATTCACTAGAATCTACCTGCATGTCCAGCCCAACCCTCGCACTTACCAGGCAGCCGGCACTAGGAGACACTCGGGGAAGACACGCGGAGGGCTCCTAGGAGATCCCAGGTGCTGCAGACAGAGGACGGAACCTCGCCACACTCAGAAATCCGGAACGCGGCCTAGTGGGTTGGGGAGGTTTGGGGCCGCCTTACACGCAGGTGCCTGGTGTCACAGGTGTTCCCTGGGAGGAAAAATTCCTCTAATTACCTGATCTGTGCAGGGGAAGGCACTAGATGCTACCTGCAATTCCAGCCCAACCCCCGTCTTTCCCCGGCATACCGCACTAAGAGACACTCGGAGAAGACACGCGGAGGGCTCCTAGGAGATCCCAGGCACCGCAAACTGAGGACTGAACCTCCCCACAATGAGAATTCCAGAACGCGCCGAGTGGGTGGGGGAGTTGGGGCCGCCCTCCATGCAGCTGCATGGTGTCACAGGTGTTCCCTGGCAGTGGGAATTCCGCTGAATACCTTATCCGTACAGGGGAGTCACTAGAATCTACCTGCATGTCCAGCCGAACCCCCGCACTTACCAGGCAGCCGGCACTAGGAGACACTCGGGGAAGAAAGGCGGAGGGCTCCTCGGAGATCCCAGGCGCTGCAGACAGAGGACTGAACCTCGCCACACTCAGAATTCTGGAACGCGTCCGAGTGCGTAGGGGAGGTTTTGGGCCGCCCTCCACGCAGCTGCCTGGTGTCACAGGTGTTCTCTGGCCAGAGGAAGTCCGCTAATTACCTATCTGTGCAGGGGGAAGCACTAGATCTTACCTGCATTTCCAGCCCAACCCCCGCCATTTCCCTGCAGCCCACACTAGGAGACATTCGGGAGAAGACACTCGGAGGGCTCCTAGGAGATCCCAGGCGCTGCAGACAGAGGACGGAACCTCGCCACACTCAGAATTCCGGAACGTGGCCGAGTGGGTGGGTGAGGTTTTGGGGCCGCCCTCCACGCAGCTGCCTGGTTCACAGGTGTTCCCTGGCAGGGGGAAGTCAGCAAATTACCTGATCTGCTGCAGGGGAAGGCAATAGACTGCTACCTGCATTTCCAGCCCAACCCCCGGCGTTTCCCAGGCAGGCCCGCACTAGGAGGACAACTCTAGGAAGACAACGCGGAGGGCTTCTAGGAGATCCCAGGCAGCTGCAGACAGGGACGGAACCTCCGCCACATCTCAGAATTCCGGACACGCGGCCCCGCGTTGGTTGAGGAAGTTTGGGGACGCCCTGCACGCAGCTGCCTGTTGTCACAGGTGTTCTCTCGCCTGAGGAAGTCCGCTAATTACCTGATCTGTGCAGGGGGATGCACTAGATGCTACCTGCATTTCCAGCCCAACCCCCGCATTTCCCCGGCAGCCCGCACTAGGAGACATTCCGGGAAGACACGCGGAGGGCTCCTAAGAGATCCCAGGCGCTGCAGACAGAGGACGGAACCTCGCCACACTCAGAATTCTGGAACGCGTCCGAGTGGGTGGGGGAGGTTTTGGGCCGCCCTCCACGCAGCTTCCTGGTGTCCCCGGTGTTCCCTTGTAGGGGGAATTCCGCTAATTACCTGATCTGTGCAGGGGAAGGCACTAGATGCTACCTGCAATTCCAGCCCAACCCCCGTCTTTCCCCGGCATCCCGCACTAAGAGACACTCGGAGAAGACACGCGGAGGGCTCCTAGGAGATCCCAGGCACCGCAAACTGAGGACTGAACCTCCCCACAATGAGAATTCCAGAACGCGCCGAGTGGGTGGGGGAGTTCTGGGGCCGCCCTCCATGCAGCTGCATGGTGTCACAGGTGTTCCCTGGCAGGGGGAATTCCGCTGATTACCGGATCCGTACAGGGGGAGTCACTAGAATCTACCTGCATGTCCAGCCCAACCCCCGCACTTACCAGGCAGCCGGCACTAGGAGACACTCGGGAAGAAAGGCGGAGGGCTCCTAGGAGATCCCAGGCGCTGCAGACAGAGGACGGAACCTCGCCACACTCAGAATTCTGGAACGCGTCCGAGTGCGTGGGGGAGGTTTTGGGCCGCCCTCCACACAGCTTCCTGGTGTCCCAGGTGTTCCCTTGTAGGGGGAATTCCGCTAATTACCTGATCTGTGCAGGGGGAGTCACTAGATGCTACCTGCATTTCCAGCCCAACCCCCGTCATTCCCCGGCATCCCGCACTAAGAGACACTGGGAGAAGACACGCGGAGGGCTCCTAGGAGATCCCAGGCGCTGCAGACAGAGGACGGAACCTCGCCACACTCAGAATTCCGGAACGTGGCCGAGTGGGTGGGTGAGGTTTGGGGCCGCCCTCCACGCAGCTGCCTGGTGTCACAGGTGTTCCCTGGCAGGGGGAAGTCAGCAAATTACCTGATCTGTGCAGGGGGAGGCAATAAGATGCTACCTGCATTTCCAGCCCAACCCCCGCGTTTCCCATGCAGCCCGCACTAGGAGACACTCTAGGAAGACACGCGGAGGGCTTCTAGGAGATCCCAGGCGCTGCAGACAGGGGACGGAACCTCGCCACACTCAGAATTCCGGAACGCGGCCGAGTTGGTTGAGGAAGTTTGGGGACGCCCTCCACGCAGCTGCCTGGTGTCACAGGTGTTCTCTGGCCAGAGGAAGTCCGCTAATTACCTGATCTGTGCAGGGGGAGGCACTAGATGCTACCTGCATTTCCAGCCCAACCCCCGCATTTCCCCGGCAGCCCGCACTAGGAGACATTCGGGAAGACACTCGGAGGGCTCCTAGGAGATCCCAGGCGCTGCAGACAGAGGACGGAACCTCGCCACACTCAGAATTCTGGTACGCGTCCGAGTGGGTGGGGGAGGATTTGGGCCGCCATCCACGCAGCTTCCTGGTGTCCCAGGTGTTCCCATGTAGGGGGAATTCCGCTAATTACCTGATCTTTGCAGGGGAAGGCACTAGATGCTACCTGCAATTCCAGCCCAACCCCCGTCTTTCCCCGGCATACCGCACTAAGAGACACTCGGAGAAGACACGCGGAGGGCTCCTAGGAGATCCCAGGCACCGCAAACTGAGGACTGAACCTCCCCAACAATGAGAATTCCAGAACGCGCCGAGTGGGTGGGGGAGTTCTGGGGCCGCCCTCCATGCAGCTGCATGGTGTCACAGGTGTTCCCTGGCAGTGGGAATTCCGCTGATTACCAGATCCGTACAGGGGGAGTCACTAGAATCTACCTGCATGTCCAGCCCAACCCCCGCACTTACCAGGCAGCCTGCACTAGGAGACACTCAGGGAAGAAGGGCGGAGCGATCCTAGGAGATCCCAGGCGCTGCAGACAGAGGACGGAACCTCGCCACACTCAGAACTCCGGAACGCGTCCGAGTGGGTGGGGGAGGTTTGGGGCCGCCCTCCACACAGCTTCCTGGTGTCCCAGGTGTTCCCTTGTAGGGGGAATTCCGCTAATTACCTGATCTGTGCAGGGGAAGGCACTAGATGCTACCTGCAATTCCAGCCCAACCCCAGTCTTTCCCCGGCATCCCGCACTAAGAGACACTCGGATGAAGACACGCGGAGGGCTCCTAGGAGATCCCAGGCACCGCAAACTGAGGACTGAACCTCCCCACAATGAGAATTCCAGAACGCGCCGAGTGGGTGGGGGAGTTCTGGGGCCGCCCTCCATGCAGCTGCATGGTGTCACAGGTGTTCCCTGGCAGTGGGAATTCCGCTGAATACCTTATCCGTACAGGGGGAGTCACTAGAATCTACCTGCATGTCCAGCCCAACCCCCGCACTTACCAGGCAGCCGGCACTAGGAGACACTCGGGGAAGAAAGGCGGAGGGGTCCTCGGAGATCCCAGGCGCTGCAGACAGAGGACGGAACCTCGACACACTCAGAATTCTGGAACGCGTCCGAGTGCGTGGGGGAGGTTTTGGGCCGCCCTCCACAAAGCTTCCTGGTGTCCCAGGTGTTCCCTTGTAGGGGGAATTCCGCTGATTACCTGATCTGTGCAGGGGGAGTCACTAGATGCTACCTGCATTTCCAGCCCAACCCCCGTCATTTCCCGGCATCCCGCACTAAGAGACACTGGGAGAAGACACACGGAGACTCCTAGGAGATCCCAGGCGCTGCAAACAGAGGACGGAACCTCGCCACACTCAGAATTCCGGAACGTGGCCGAGTGGGTGGGTGAGGTTTGGGGCCGCCCCTCCACGCAGCTGCCTGGTGTCACAGGTGTTCCCTGGCAGGGGGAAGTCAGCAAATTACCTGGTCTGTGCAGGGGGAGGCACTAGATGCTACCTGCATTTCCAGCCCAACCCCCGCATTTCCCAGGCAGCCCGCACTAGGAGACTTCGGGGAAGACACTCG
The DNA here is from genome assembly GCF_009834535.1 of Camelus ferus. Classification (NCBI taxonomy): domain Eukaryota; kingdom Metazoa; phylum Chordata; class Mammalia; order Artiodactyla; family Camelidae; genus Camelus; species Camelus ferus. The sequence continues at coordinate 303,840 of NC_045703.1, forward strand.
GAGGGCTCCTAGGAGATCCCAGGCGCTGCAGACAGAGGACGGAACCTCGCCACACTCAGAATTCTGGAACGCGTCCGAGTGGGTGGGGGAGGTTTGGGCCGCCATCCACGCAGCTTCCTGGTGTCCCAGGTGTTCCCTTGTAGGGGAATTCCGCTAATTACCTGATCTGTGCAGGGGAAGGCACTAGATGCTACCTGCAATTCCAGCCCAACCCCCGTCTTTCCCCGGCATCCCGCACTAAGAGACACTCGGAGAAGACACGCGGAGGGCTCCTAGGAGATCCCAGGCACCGCAAACTGAGGACTGAACCTCCCCACAATGAGAATTCCAGAACGCGCCGAGTGGGTTGGGGGAGTTCTGGGGCCGCCCTCCATGCAGCTGCATGGTGTCACAGGTGTTCCCTGGCAGTGGGAATTCCGCTGATTACCAGATCCGTACAGGGGGAGTCACTAGAATCTTCCTGCATGTCCAGCCCAACCCCCGCAGTTACCAGGCAGCCTGCACAAGGAGACACTCGGGGAAGAAAGGCGGAGGGCTCCTAGGAGATCCCAGGCGCTGCAGACAGAGGACGGAACCTCGCCACACTCAGAATTCTGGAACGCGTCCGAGTGCGTGGGGGAGGTTTTGGGCCGCCCTCCACACAGCTTCCTGGTGTCCCAGGTGTTCCCTTGTAGGGGGAATTCCGCTAATTACCTGATCTGTGCAGGGGGAGTCACTAGATGCTACCTGCATTTCCAGCACAACCCCCGTCATTCCCTGGCATCCCGCACTAAGAGACACTGGGAGAAGACACGCGGAGGGCTCCTAGGAGATCCCAGGCGCTGCAGACAGAGGACGGAACCTCGCCACACTCAGAATTCCGGAACGTGGCCGAGTGGGTGGGTGAGGTTTGGGGCCGCCCTCCACGCAGCTGCCTGGTGTCACAGGTGTTCTCTGGCCAGAGGAAGTCCGCTAATTACCTGATCTGTGCAGGGGGAGGCACTAGATGCTACCTGCATTTCCAGCCCAACCCCCGCATTTCCCCGGCAGCCCGCACTAGGAGACATTCGGGGAAGACACTCGGAGGGCTCCTAGGAGATCCCAGGCGCTGCAGACAGAGGACGGAACCTCGCCACACTCAGAATTCCGGAACGTGGCCGAGTGGGTGGGTGAGGTTTGGGCCGCCCTCCACGCAGCTGCCTGGTGTCACAGGTGTTCCCTGCAGGGGGAATTCAGCAATTACCTGATCTGTGCAGGGGGAGGGCAATAGATGCTACCTGCAATTCCAGCCCAACCCCCAACTTTCCCCAGCATCCCGCACTAAGAGAACACTCGGAGAAGACACGCGGAGGGCTCCTAGGAGATCCCAGGCACCGCAAACTGAGGACTGAACCTCCCCACAATGAGAATTCCAGAACGCGCCGAGTGGGTGGGGGAGTTCTGGGGGCCGCCCTCCATGCAGCTGCATGGTGTCACAGGTGTTCCCTGGCAGTGGGAATTCCGCTGATTACCAGATCCGTACAGGGGGAGTCACTAGAATCTACCTGCATGTCCAGCCCAACCCCCGCACTTACCAGGCAGCCGGCACTAGGAGACACTCGGGGAAGAAAGGCGGAGGGCTCCTAGGAGATCCCAGGCGCTGCAGACAGAGGACGGAACCTCGCCACACTCAGAATTCTGGAACGCGTCCGAGTGCGTGGGGGAGGTTTTGGGCCGCCATCCACACAGCTTCCTGGTGTCCCAGGTGTTCCCTTGTAGGGGGAATTCCGCTAATTACCTGATCTGTGCAGGGGGAGTCACTAGATGCTACCTGCATTTCCAGCCCAACCCCCGTCATTCCCCGGCATCCCGCACTAAGAGACACTGGGAGAAGACACGCGGAGGGCTCCTAGGAGATCCCAGGCGCTGCAGACAGAGGACGGAACCTCGCCACACTCAGAATTCCGGAACGTGGCCGAGTGGGTGGGTGAGGTTTGGGGCCGCCCTCCACGCAGCTGCCTGGTGTCACAGGTGTTCCCTGGCAGGGGGAAGTCAGCAAATTACCTGATCTGTGCAGGGGGAGGCAATAGATGCTACCTGCATTTCCAGCCCAACCCCCGCGTTTCCCAGGCAGCACACACTAGGAGACACTCTAGGAAGACACGCGGAGGGCTTCTAGGAGATCCCAGGCGCTGCAGACAGGGGACGGAACCTCGCCACACTCAGAATTCCGGAACGCGGCCGAGTTGGTTGAGGAAGTTTGGGGACGCCCTCCACGCAGCTGCCTGGTGTCACAGGTGTTCTCTGGCCAGAGGAAGTCCGCTAATTACCTGATCTGTGCAGGGGGAAGCACTAGATTCTACCTGCATTTCCAGCCCAACCCCCGCATTTCCCCGGCAGCCCACACTAGGAGACATTCGGGGAAGACACTCGGAGGGCTCCTAGGAGATCCCAGGCGCTGCAGACAGAGGACGGAACCTCGCCACACTCAGAATTCCGGAACGTGGCCGAGTGGGTGGGTGAGGTTTGGGGCCGCCCTCCACGCAGCTGCCTGGTGTCACAGGTGTTCCCTGGCAGGGGGAAGTCAGCAAATTACCTGATCTGTGCAGGGGGAGGCAATAGATGCTACCTGCATTTCCAGCCCAACCCCCGGCGTTTCCCAGGCAGCCCGCACTAGGAGAAACTCTAGGAAGACACGCGGAGGGCTTCTAGGAGATCCCAGGCGCTGCAGACAGGGGACGGAACCTCGCCACACTCAGAATTCCGGAACGCGGCCGAGTTGGTTGAGGAAGTTTGGGGACGCCCTCCACGAAGCTGCCTGGTGTCACAGGTGTTCTCTGGCCAGAGGAAGTCCGCTAATTACCTAATCTGTGCAGGGGGAGGCACTAGATGCTACCTGCATTTCCAGCCCAACCCCCGCATTTCCCTGGCAGCCCGCACTAGGAGACATTCGGGGAAGACACTCGGAGGGCTCCTAGGAGATCCCAGGCGCTACACACAGAGGACGGAACCTCGCCACACTCAGAATTGTGGTACGCGTTCGAGTGGGTGGGGGAGGTTTTGGGCCGCCATCCACGCAGCTTCCTGGTGTCCCAGGTGTTCCCTTGTAGGGGGAATTCCTCTAATTACCTGATCTGTGCAGGGGAAGGCACTAGATGCTACCTGCAATTCCAGCCCAACCCCCGTCTTTCCCCGGCATACCCGCACTAAGAGACACTCGGAGAAGACACGCGGAGGGCTCCTAGGAGATCCCAGGCACCGCAAACTGAGGACCTGAACCTCCCCACAATGAGAATTCCAGAACGCGCCGAGTGGGTGGGGGTAGTTCTGTAGCCGCCCTCCATGTAGCTGCATGGTGTCACAGGTGTTCCCTGGCAGTGGGAATTCCGCTGAATACCTTATCCGTACAGGGGGAGTCACTAGAATCTACCTGCATGTCCAGCCCAACCCCCGCACTTACCCGGCAGCCCGCACTAGCAGACACTCGGGGAGACACGCGGAGGGCTTCTAGGAGATCCCAGGTGCTGCAGACAGGGACGGAACCTCGCCAAACTCAGAATTCCGGAACGCGGCCGAGTGGGTTGTGAGGTTTGGGCCGCATTCCACGCAGCTGACTGGTGTCACAGGTGTTCCCTGGAGGAAGAATTCCGCTAATTACCTGTCTGTGCAGGGGAGGCACTAGATGCTACCTGCGTTTCCAGCCCAACCCCCGCATATCCCAGGCAGCACGCACTAGGAGACACTCGGGGAAGACACGCGAAGGGCTCCTAGGAGATCCCAGGCGCTGCAGACAGAGGACGGAAACTCGCCACACTCAGAATTCCGGAAGCGGCCGAGTTGATTGGGGAGGTTTGTTGCCGCCTTCCACGCAGCTGCCTGGTGTCACAGGTGTTCCCTGGCAGGGGGAATTCAGCTAATTACCTGATCTGTGCAGGGGGAGGCAATAGATGCTACCGGCATTTCCAGCCCAACCCCTGCTTTCACCGGCAGCCCGAACTATGAGACACTTGGAGAAGACAAGAGGAGTGTTCCTAGGAGATCCCAGGCCCCGCAAACTGAGGACTGAACCTCCCACAATGAGAATTCCAGAACGAGACGAGTGGGCGGGGGAGTTTTGGGGCGCCCTCCATGCAGCTGCATGGTGTCACAGGTGTTCCTGGCAGGGGGAATTCAGCGAATTAACTGATCTGTGCAGGGGGAGGCACTAGATGCTACCTGCATTTCCAGCCCAACCCCCGCATTTCCCTGGAAGCCCGCACTTGGAGACACTCAGGGAAGACACGCGGAGGGCTCCTAGGAATCCCAGGTGCTGAAGACAGAGGACGGAACCTGGCCACACTCAGAATTCCTGAACGCGGCCGAGTGGGTTGGGGAGGTTTGGGGCTGCCTTCCACGCAACTGCCTGGTGTCACAGGTGTTCCCTGGCAGGGGAAGTCCGCTAATTACCTCATCTGTGCAGGGGGAGGCACTAGATGCTACCTGCATTTCCAGCTCAACCCCCGCATTTCCCCGGAAGCCCGCACTTGGATACACTCGGGGAAGACACGCGGAGGGCTCCTAGGAGATCCCAGGTGCTGCAGATAGAGGACGGAACCTCGCCACACTCAGAAATCCGGAACGCGGCCGAGTGGTTTTGGGAGGTTTGGGGCCGCCTTCCACGCAACTGCCTGGTGTCACAGGTGTTTCTCTGGCCAGAGGAAGTCCGCTAATTACCTGATCTGTGCAGGGGGAGGCACTAGATGCTACCTGCATTTCCAGCCCAACCCCCACCTTCCCCTGCAGCCCGCACTAGGAGATACTCGGGGAAGACACCGCGGAGGGCTCCTAGGATATCCCAGTCGCTGCAGACAGAAGGACGGAACCTCGCCACACTCAGAATTCTGGAACGAGTCCGAGTGGTGGGGGAGATTTTGGGCCGCCCTCCACGCAGCTTCCTGGGTGTCCCAGGTGTTCCCTTGTAGGGGGAATTCCGCTAATTATCCTGATCTGTGCAGGGGAAGGCACTAGATGCTACCTGCATTTCCAGCCCAACCCCCGACTTTCCCTGCAGCCCGCACTATGAGAAACTTGGGGAAGACAACAGGAGTGCTCCTAGAAGATCCCAGGCACCGCAATCTGAGGTGAACTGAACCTCCCAACAATGAGAATTCCAGAACGCGCCGAGTGGGTGGGGGAGTTATGGGCCGCCATCCATGCAGCTGCATGGTGTCACAGGTGTTCCCTTGCAGGGGGAATTCCGCTGATTACCGGATCCGTACAGGGGGATTCACTAGAATCTACCTGCATGTCCAGCCCAACCTCGCACTTACAGGCAGCCGGCACTAGGAGACACTCGGGGAAGACACACGGGAGGGCTCCTAGGAGATCCCAGGTGCTGCAGACAGAGGACGGAACCTCGCCACACTCAGAAATCCGGAACGCGGCCTAGTGGGTTGGGGAGGTTTGGGGGCCCGCCTTACACGCAGGTGCCTGGTTCACAGGTGTGTCCCGGGGGAAAAATTCCTCTAATTACCTGATCGTGCAGGGGAAGGCACTAGATGCTCCTGCAATTCCAGATCAACCCCGTCTTTCCCCGGCATACGCACTAAGAGACACTCATAAGACACGCGGAGGGCTCCTAGGAGATCCCAGGCACCGCAAACTGAGGACTGAACCTCCCCACAATGAGAATTCCCAGAACGCGCCGATGGTGGTGGGAGCTGGGGGCCCTCCATGCAGCTGCATGGTGTCACAGGTGTTCCCTGGCAGTGGAATTCCGCTGAATACCTTATCCGTACAGGGGAGTCACTAGAATCTACCTGCATGTCCAGCCGAACCCCCCACCCCCGCACTTACCAGGCAGCCGGCACTAGGAGACACTCGGGGAAGAAAGGCGGAGGGCTCCTCGAGATCCCAGGCGCTGCAGACAGAGTACGGAACCCGCCACACTCAGAATTCTGGAACGCGTCCGAGTGCGTAGGGGAGGGTTTTGGGGCCGCCCTCCCGCAGCTTCCTGTGTCCCAGGTGTTCCCTTGTACGGGAATTCCGCTAATTACCTGATCTGTGCAGGGGGAGTCACTAGATGCTACCTGCATTCCAGCCCAACCCCGTCATTCCCTGCATCCCGCACTAAGAGACACTGGGAAGACACGCGGAGGACTCCAGGAGATCCCGGCGCAAACAGAGGACGGAACCTCGCCACACTCAGAAGTTCCGGAACGTGGCCGAGTGGGTGGGTGAGGTTTGGGGCCGCCCTCCACGCAGCTGCCTGGTGTCACAGGTGTTCCCTGGCAGGGGGAAGTCAGCAAATTAACCTGATCTGTGCAGGGGGGCAATAGACGCTACCTGCTTTCCAGCCCAACCCCCGCGTTTTCCCAGCAGCCCGCACTAGGAGACACTCTAGGAAGACACGCGGAGGGCTTCTAGGAATCCCGGCGCTGCAGACAGGGGACGGAACCTCGCCACACTCAGAATTCCGGAACGGGGCCGAGTTGGGTGAGGAAGTTTGGGGACGCCCTCCACGCAGCTGCCTGGTGTCACAGGTGTTCTCTGGACAGAGGAAGTCCGCTAATTACCTAATCTGTGCAGGGGAGGCACTAGACTACCTGCATTTCCAGCCCAACCCCCCGCATTTCCCTGGCAGCCCGCACTAGGAGACATTCGGGAAGACACTCGGAGGGCTCCTAGGAGATCCCAGGCGCTACACACAGAGGACGGAACCTCGCCACACTCAATTGTGGTACGCGTTCGAGTGGGTGGGGAGTTTTGGGCCGCCATCCACGCAGCTTCCTGGTGTCCCAGGTGTTCCCTTGTAGGGGGAATTCTCTAATGATCTGTGCAGGGAAGGCACTAGATGCTACCTGCAATTCAGCCCAACCCCCGTCTTTCCCCGCATACCGCACTAAGAGACACTCGAGAAGACACGCGGAGGGCTCCTAGGAGATCCAGGCACCGAAACTGAGGACTGGAACCTCCCCACAATGAGAATTCCAGAACGCGCCGAGTGGGTGGGGGAGTTCTGGGGCCCGCCTCCATGCAGCTGCATGGGTCACAGGTGTTCCCTGGCAGTGGAATTCCGCTGAATACCTTATCCGTACAGGGGGTCACTAGAATCTACCTGCATGTCCCCGAACCCTCGCACTTACCAGGCAGCCGGCACTAGGAGACACTCGGGGAAGAAAGGCGAGGGCTCCGCGGAGATCCCAGGCGCTGCAGAAAGAGGACTGAACCTCGCCACACTCAGAATTCGGAACGTGGCCGAGTGGGTGGGTGAGGTTTGGGGCCGCCCTCCACGCAGCTGCTGGTGTCACAGTGTTCCCTGGCAGGGGGAAGTCAGCAAATTACCTGATCTGTGCAGGGGAGGCAATAGACGCTACCTGCATTTCCAGCCCAACCCCCGCTTTCCCAGGCAGCAGCCGCACTGAGGAGACACTCTAGGAAGACACCGGAGGGCTTCAGAAATCCCAGGCGCTGCAGACAGGGGACGGAACCTCGCCACACTCAGAATTCCGGAAGGGGCCGAGTTGGTTGAGGAGTTTGGGGACGCCCTCCACGCAGCTGCCTGGTGTCACAGGTGTTCTCTGGCCAGAGGAAGTCCGCTAATTACCTAATCTGTGCAGGGG
>NC_045703.1:311498-356093 GCF_009834535.1 Camelus ferus
CCAGGCAGCTGCGTGGAGGGCGTCCCCAAACTTCCTCAACCAACTCGGCCGCGTTCCGGAATTCTGAGTGTGGCGAGGTTCCGTCCCCTGTCTGCAGCGCCTGGGATCTCCTAGAAGCCCTCCGCGTGTCTTCCTAGAGTGTCCTAGTGCGGGCTGCCTGGGAAACGCGGGGGTTGGGCTGGAAATGCAGGTAGCATCTATTGCCTCCCCCTGCACAGATCAGGTAATTTGTTGAATTCCCCCTGCCAGGGAACACCTGTGACACCAGGCAGCTGCGTGGAGGGCGGCCCCAAACCTCACCCACCCACTCGGCCACGTTCCGGAATTCTGAGTGTGGCGAGAGGTTCCGTCCTCTGTCTGCAGCGCCTGGGATCTCCTAGGAGCCCTCCGAGTGTCTTCCCCGAATGTCTCCTAGTGCGGGCTGCCTGGGAAATGCGGGGGTTGGGCTGGAAATGATGCAGGTAGCATCTAGTGCCTCCCCTGCACAGATCAGGTAATTAGCGGACTTCCTCTGGCCAGAGAACACCTGTGACACCAGGCAGCTCGTGGAGGGCCTCCCCAAACTTCCTCAACCAACTCGGCCGCATTCCGGTATTCTGAGTGTGGCGAGATTCCGTCCCCTGTCTGCAGCGCCTGGGATCTCCTAGAAGCCCTCCGCGTGTCTTCCTAGAGTGTCTCCTAGTGCGGGCTGCCTGGGAAACGCGGGGGTTGGCCTGGAAATGCAGGTAGCATCTATTGCCTCCCCCTGCACAGATCAGGTAATTTGCTGACTTCCCCCTGCCAGGGAAAACCTGTGACACCAGGCAGCTGCGTGGAGGGCGGCCCCAAACCTCACCCACCCACTCGGCCACGTTCCGGAATTCTGAGTGTGGCGAGGTTCCGTCCTCTGTTTGCAGCGCCTGGGATCTCCTAGGAGTCCTCCGCGTGTCTTCTCCCAGTGTCTCTTAGTGCGGGATGCCGGGGAATGACGGGGGTTGGGGGCTGGAAATGCAGGTAGCATCTAGTGACTCCCCCTGCACAGATCAGGTAATTAGCGGAATTCCCCCTTCAAGGGAACACTTGGGACACCAGGAAGCTTTGTGGAGGGCGGCCCAAAACCTCCCCCACGCACTCGGACGCGTTCCAGAATTCTGAGTGTGGCGAGGTTCCGTCCTCTGTCTGCAGAGCCTGGGATCTCCGAGGACCCTCCGCCTTTCTTCCACGAGTGTCTCCTAGTGCCGGCTGCCTGGTAAGTGCGGGGGTTGGGCTGGACATGCAGGTAGATTCTAGTGACTCCCCCTGTACGGATAAGGTATTCAGCGGAATTCCCACTGCCAGGGAACACCTGTGACACCATGCAGCTGCATGGGGGGCGGCCCCAGAACTCCCCCACCCACTCGGCGCGTTTCTGGAATTCCATTGTGGGAGGTTCAGTCCTCAGTTTGCGGTCCCTGGGATCTCCTAGGAGCCCTCCGTGAGTCTTCTCCGAGTGTCTCTCTAGTGCGGTATGCCGGGGAAAGTCTGGGGTTGGGCTGGAAATTGCAGGTAGCATCTAGTGCCTTCCCCTGCACAGATCAGGTAATTAGCGGAATTCCCCCTACAAGGGAACACCTGGACACCAGGAAGCTGTGTGGATGGCGGCCCCAACCTCCCCCACCCACTCGGACGCGTTCCGGTGTTCTGAGTGTGGCGAGGTTCCGTCCTCTGTCTGCAGCGCCTGGGATCTCCTAGGATCCCTCCGCCTTTCTTCCCCGAGTGTCTCCTAGTGCAGGCTGCCTGGTAAGTGCGGGGGTTGGGCTGGACATGCAGGAAGATTCTAGTGACTCCCCCTGTACGGATCTGGTAATCAGCGGAATTCCCACTGCCAGGGAACACCTGTGACACCATGCAGCTGCATGGAGGGCGGCCCCAGAACTCCCCCACCCACTCGGCGCGTTCTGGAATTCTCATTGTGGGGAGGTCAGTCCTCAGTTTGCGGTGCCTGGGATCTCCTAGGAGCCCTCCGCGTGTCTTCTCCGAGTGTCTCTTAGTGCGGGATGCCGGGGAAAGACGAGGGGTTGGGCTGGAATTGCAGGTAGCATCTAGTTGCCTCCCCCTGCACAGATCAGTAATTTGCTGAATTCCCCCCTGCCAGGGAACACCTCTGACACCAGGCAGCTGTGTGGAGGGCGGCCCAAACCTCACCCATCACTCGGCCACGTTCCGGAATTCTGAGTGTGGCGAGGTTCCGTCCTCCTGTCTGCAGCGCCTGGGATCTCCTAGGAGCCCTCCGAGTGTCTTCCCCGAATGTCTCCTAGTACGGGCTGCCTGGGGAAATGCGGGGGTTGGGCTGGAAATGCAGGTAGCATCTAGTGCCTCCCCCTGCACAGATCAGGTAATTTGCTGACTTCCCCCTGCCAGGGAACACCTGTGACACCAGGCAGCTGTGTGGAGGGCGGCCCCAAACCTCACCCACCCACTCGGCCACGTTCCGGAATTCTGAGTGTGGCGAGGTTCCGTCCTCTGTTTGCAGCGCCTGGGATCTCCTAGGAGGTCCTCGCGTGTTCTTCTCCCAGTGTCTCTTAGTGCGGGATGCGGGGGAATGACGGGGGTTGGGCTGGAAATGCAGGTAGCATCTAGTGACTCCCCCTGCACAGATCAGGTAATCAGCGGAATTCCCCCTACAAGGGAACACCTGGGACACCAGGAAGCTTTGTGGAGGGCGGCCCAAAACCTCCCCCACCGCACTCGGACGCGTTCCAGAATTCTGAGTGTGGCGAGGTTCCGTCCTCTGTCTGCAGCGCCTGGGATCTCCGAGGAGCCCTCCGCCTTTCTTCCCCGAGTGTCTCCTAGTGCCGGCTGCCTGGTAAGTGCGGGGTTGGGCTGGACATGCAGGTAGATTCTAGTGGACTCCCCCTGTACGGATAAGGTATTCAGCGGAATTCCCACTGCCAGGGAACACCTGTGACACCATGCAGCTGCATGGAGGGCGGCCCCAGAACTCCCCCCACCCACTCGGCGCGTTCTGGAATTCTCATTGTGGGGAGGTCAGTCCTCAGTTTGCGGTGCCTGGGATCTCTAGGAGCCCTCCGCGTGTCTTCCCGAGTGTCTCCTAGTGGCAGGCTGCCTGGTAAGTGCGGGTTGGGCTGGACATGCAGGTAGATTCTAGTGACTCCCCCTGTACGGATCAGGTAATATGCGGGACTTCCTCTGGCCAGAGAACACCTGTGACACCCGGCAGCTGCGTGGAGGGCGTCCCCAAACTTCCTCAACCAACTCGGCCGCGTTCCGAAATTCTGAGTGTGGCGAGGTTCCGTCCCCTGTCTGCAGCGCCTGGGATCTCCTAGAAGCCCTCCGCGTGTCTTCCTAGAGTGTCTCCTAGTGCGGGCTGCCTGGGAAACGCGGGGGTTGGGCTGGAATGCAGGTAGCATCTATTGCCTCCCCCTGCACAGATCAGGTAATTTGTTGAATTCCCCCTGCCAGGGAACACCTGTGACACCAGGCAGCTGCGTGGAGGGCGGCCCCAAACCTCACCCACCCACTCGGCCACGTTCCGGAATTCTGAGTGTGGCGAGGTTCCGTCCTCTGTCTGCAGCGCCTGGGATCTCCTAGGAGCCCTCCGAGTGTCTTCCCCGAATGTCTCCTAGTGCGGGCTGCCTGGGAAATGCGAGGGTTGGGCTGGAAATGCAGGTAGCATCTAGTGCCTCCCCCTGCACAGATCAGGTAATTAGCGGACTTCCTCTGGCCAGAGAACACCTGTGACACCAGGCAGCTGCGTGGAGGGCCTCCCCAAACTTCCTCAACCAACTCGGCCGCGTTCCGGAATTCTGAGTGTGGCGAGATTCCGTCCCCAGTCTGCAGCGCCTGGGATCTCCTAGAAGCCCTCCGCGTGTCTTCCTAGAGTGTCTCCTAGTGCGGGCTGCCTGGGAAACGCGGGGGTTGGGCTGGAAATGCAGGTAGCATCTATTGCCTCCCCCTGCACAGATCAGGTAATTTGCTGACTTCCCCCTGCCAGGGAACACCTGTGACACCAGGCAGCTGCGTGGAGGGCGGCCCCAAACTTCACCCACCCACTCGGCCACGTTCCGGAATTCTGAGTGTGGCGAGGTTCCGTCCTCTGTTTGCAGCGCCTGGGATCTCCTAGGAGTCCTCCGCGTGTCTTCTCCCAGTGTCTCTTAGTGCCGGATGCCGGGGAATGACGGGGGTTGGGCTGGAAATGCAGGTAGCATCTAGTGACTCCCCCTGCACAGATCAGGTAATTAGCGGAATTCCCCCTTCAAGGGAACACTTGGGACACCAGGAAGCTTTGTGGAGGGCGGCCCAAAACCTCCCCCACGCACTCGGACGCGTTCCAGAATTCTGAGTGTGGCGAGGTTCCGTCCTCTGTCTGCAGCGCCTGGGATCTCCGAGGACCCCTCCGCCTTTCTTCCACGAGTGTCTCCTAGTGCCGGCTGCCTGGTAAGTGCGGGGGTTGGGCTGGACATGCAGGTAGATTCTAGTGACTCCCCCTGTACGGATAAGGTATTCAGCGGAATTCCCACTGCCAGGGAACACCTGTGACACCATGCAGCTGCATGGGGGGCGGCCCCAGAACACCCCCACCCACTCGGCGCGTTCTGGAATTCTCATTGTGGGGAGGTTCAGTCCTCAGTTTGCGGTCCCTGGGATCTCCTAGGAGCCCTCCGTGAGTCTTCTCCGAGTGTCTCTCAGTGCGGTATGCCGGGGAAAGTCTGGGGTTGGGCTGGAATTGCAGGTAGCATCTAGTGCCTTCCCCTGCACAGATCAGGTAATTAGCGGAATTCCCCCTACAAGGGAACACCTGGGACACCGGGAAGCTGTGTGGATGGCGGCCCCAACCTCCCCCACCCACTCGGACGCGTTCCGGTGTTCTGAGTGTGGCGAGGTTCCGTCCTCTGTCTGCAGCGCCTGGGATCTCCTAGGATCCCTCCGCCTTTCTTCCCCGAGTGTCTCCTAGTGCAGGCTGCCTGGTAAGTGCGGGGGTTGGGCTGGACATGCAGGTAGATTCTAGTGACTCCCCCTGTACGGATCTGGTAATCAGCGGAATTCCCACTGCCAGGGAACACCTGTGACACCATGCAGCTGCATGGAGGGCGGCCCCAGAACTCCCCCACCCACTCGGCGCGTTCTGGAATTCTCATTGTGGGGAGGTTCAGTCCTCAGTTTGCGGTGCCTGGGATCTCCTAGGAGCCCTCCTCGTGTCTTCTCCGAGTGTCTCTTAGTGCGAGATGCCGGGGAAAGACGGGGGTTGTGCTGGAATTGCAGGTAGCATCTATTGCCTCCCTCTGCACAGATCAGGTAATTTGCTGACTTCCCCTTGCCAGGGAACACCTGTGACACCAGGCAGCTGCGTGGAGGGCGGCCCCAAACCTCACCCACCCACTCGGCCACGTTCCGGAATTCTGAGTGTGGCGAGGTTCCGTCCTCTGTCTGCAGCGCCTGGGATCTCCTAGGAGCCCTCCGCGTGTCTTCTCCCAGTGTCTCTTAGTGCGGGATGCCAGGGAATGACGGGGGTTGGGCTGGAAATGCAGGTAGCATCTAGTGACTCCCCCTGCACAGATCAGGTAATTAGCGGAATTCCCCCTACAAGGGAACACCTGGGACACCAGGAAGCTGTGTGGAGGGCGGCCCAAAACCTCCCCCACGCACTCGGACGCGTTCCAGAATTCTGAGTGTGGCGAGGTTCCGTCCTCTGTCTGCAGCGCCTGGGATCTCCGAGGAGCCCTCCGCCTTTCTTCCACGAGTGTCTCCTAGTGCCGGCTGCCTGGTAAGTGCGGGGGTTGGGCTGGACATGCAGGTAGATTCTAGTGACTCCCCCTGGACGGATAAGGAATTCAGCGAATTCCCACTGCCAGGGAACACCTGTGACACCATGCAGCTGCATGGAGGGCGGCCCCAGAACTCCCCCACCCACTCGGCGCTTTCTGGAATTCTCATTGTGGGGAGGTTCAGTCCTCAGTTTGAGGTGCCTGGGATCTCCTAGGAGCCCTCCGCGTGTCTTCTCCGAGTGTCTCTTAGTGCGGGATGCCGGGGAAAGACGAGGGTTGGGCTGGAATTGCAGGTAGCATCTAGTGCCTCCCCCTGCACAGATCAGGTAATTTGCTGACTTCCCCCTGCCAGGGAACACCTGTGACACCAGGCAGCTGTGTGGAGGGCGGCCCCAAACCTCACCCATCCACTCGGCCACGTTCCGGAATTCTGAGTGTGGCGAGGTTCCGTCCTCTGTCTGCAGCGCCTGGGATCTCCTAGGAGCCCTCCGAGTGTCTTCCCTGAATGTCTCCTAGTACGGGCTGCCTGGGAAATGCGGGGGTTGGGCTGGAAATGCAGGTAGCATCTAGTGCCTCCCCCTGCACAGATCAGGTAATTTGCTGACTTCCCCCTGCCAGGGAACACCTGTGACACCAGGCAGCTGTGTGGAGGTCGGCCCCAAACCTCACCCACCCACTCGGCCACGTTCCGGAATTCTGAGTGTGGCGAGGTTCCGTCCTCTGTCTGCAGCGCCTGGGATCTCCGAGGACCCCTCCGCCTTTCTTCCCCGAGTGTCTCCTAGTGCCGGCTGCCTGGTAAGTGCGGGGGTTGGGCTGGACATGCAGGTAGATTCTAGTGACTCCCCATGTACGGATAAGTTATTCATCGGAATTCCCACTGCCAGGGAACACCTGTGACACCATGCAGCTGCATGGAGGGCGGCCCCAGATCTCCCCCACCCACTCGGCGCGTTCTGGAATTCTCATTGTGGGGAGGTTCAGTCCTCAGTTTGCGGTGCCTGGGATCTCCTAGGAGCCCTCCGCGTGTCTTCTCCGAGAGTCTCTTAGTGCGGTATGCCGGGGAAAGACTGGGGTTGGGCTGGAATTGCAGGTAGCATCTAGTGCCTTCCCCTGCACAGATCAGGTAATTAGCGGAATTCCCCCTACAAGGGAACACCTGGGACACCAGGAAGCTGTGTGGAGGGCGGTCCCAACCTCCCCCACCCACTCGGACGCGTTCCGGAGTTCTGAGTGTGGCGAGGTTCCGTCCTCTGTCTGCAGCGCCTGGGATCTCCTAGGATCCCTCCGCCTTTCTTCCCCGAGTGTCTCCTAGTGCAGGCTGCCTGGTAAGTGCGGGGGTTGGGCTGGACATGCAGGTAGATTCTAGTGACTCCCCCTGTACGGATCTGGTAATCAGCGGAATTCCCACTGCCAGGGAACACCTGTGACACCATGCAGCTGCATGGAGGGCGGCCCCAGAACTCCCCCACCCACTCGGCGCGTTCTGGAATTCTCATTGTGGGGAGGTTCAGTCCTCAGTTTGCGGTGCCTGGGATCTCCTAGGAGCCCTCCGCGTGTCTTCTCCGAGTGTCTCTTAGTGCGGGATGCCGGGGAAAGACAGGGGTTGGGCTGGAATTGCAGGTAGCATCTAGTGCCTTCCCCTGCAAAGATCAGGTAATTAGCGGAATTCCCCCTACATGGGAACACCGGGGACACCAGGAAGCTGCGTGGAGGGCGGCCCAAAACCTCCCCCACCCACTCGGACGCGTTCCAGAATTCTGAGTGTGGCGAGGTTCCGTCCTCTGTCTGCAGCGCCTGGGATCTCTTAGGAGCCCTCCGCGTGTCTTCCTGGAATGTCTCCTATTGCCGGCTGCCGGGGAAATGCGGGGATTGGGCTGGAAATGCAGGTAGCATCTAGTGCCTCCCCCTGCACAGATCAGGTAATTAGCGGACTTCCTCTGGCGAGAGAACACCTGTGACAACAGGCAGCTGCGTGCAGGGCGTCCCCAAACTTCCTCAACCAACTCGGCCGCGTTCCGGAATTCTGAGTGTGGCGAGGTTCCCTCCCCTGTCTGCAGCGCCTGGGATCTCCTAGAAGCCCTCCGCGTGTCTTCCTAGAGTGTCTCCTAGTGCGGGCTGCCTGGGAAACGCGGGGGTTGGGCTGGAAATGCAGGTAGCATCTATTGCCTCCCCCTGCACAGATCAGGTAATTTGCTGACTTCCCCCTGCCAGGGAACACCTGTGACACCAGGCAGCTGCGTGGAGGGCGGCCCCAAACCTCACCCACCAACTCGGCCACGTTCCGGAATTCTGAGTGTGGCGAGGTTCCGTCCTCTGTTTGCAGCGCCTGGGATCTCCTAGGAGTCCTCCGCGTGTCTTCTCCCAGTGTCTCTTAGTGCGGGATGCCGGGGAATGACGGGGGTTGGGCTGGAAATGCAGGTAGCATCTAGTGTCTCCCCCTGCCCAGATCAGGTAATTAGCGGAATTCCCCCTACAAGGGAACACTTGGGACACCAGGAAGCTTTGTGGAGGGCGGCCCAAAACCTCCCCCACGCACTAGGACGCGTTCCAGAATTCTGAGTGTGGCGAGGTTCCGTCCTCTGTCTGCAGCGCCTGGGATCTCCGAGGAGCCCTCCGCCTTTCTTCCACGAGTGTCTCCTAGTGCCGGCTGCCTGGTAAGTGCGGGGGTTGGGCTGGACATGCAGGTAGATTCTAGTGACTCCCCCTGGACGGATAAGGAATTCAGCGGAATTCCCACTGCCAGGGAACACCTGTGACACCATGCAGCTGCATGGAGGGCGGCCCCAGAACTCCCCCACCCACTCGGCGCGTTCTGGAATTCTCATTGTGGGGAGGTTCAGTCCTCAGTTTGCGGTGCCTGGGATCTCCTAGGAGCCCTCCGCGTGTCTTCTCCGAGTGTCTCTTAGTGCGGGATGCCGGGGAAAGACGAGGGTTCGGCTGGAATTGCAGGTAGCATCTAGTGCCTCCCCCTGCACAGATCAGGTAATTTGCTGACTTCCCCCTGCCAGGGAACACCTGTGACACCAGGCAGCTGTGTGGAGGGCGGCCCCAAACCTCACCCATCCACTCGGCCACGTTCCGGAATTCTGAGTGTGGCGAGGTTCCGTCCTCTGTCTGCAGCGCCTGGGATCTCCTAGGAGCCTTCCGAGTGTCTTCCCTGAATGTCTCCTAGTACGGGCTGCCTGGGAAATGCGGGGGTTGGGCTGGAAATGCAGGTAGCATCTAGTGCCTCCCCCTGCACAGATCAGGTAATTTGCTGACTTCCCCTGCCAGGGAAAACCTGTGACACCAGGCAGCTGTGTGGAGGGCGGCCCCAAACCTCACCCACCCACTCGGCCACGTTCCGGAATTCTGAGTGTGGCGAGGTTCCGTCCTCGGTTTGCAGCGCCTGGGATCTCCTAGGAGTCCTCTGCGTGTCTTCTCCCAGTGTCTCTTAGTGCGGGATGCGGGGGAATGACGGGGGTTGGGCTGGAAATGCAGGTAGCATCTAGTGACTCCCCCTGCACAGATCAGGTAATCAGCGGAATTCCCCCTACAAGGGAACACTTGGGACACCAGGAAGCTTTGTGGAGGGCGGCCCAAAACCTCCCCCACGCACTCGGACGCGTTCCAGAATTCTGAGTGTGGCGAGGTTCCGTCCTCTGTCTGCAGCGCTTGGGATCTCCGAGGACCCCTCCGCCTTTCTTCCCCGAGTGTCTCCTAGTGCCGGCTGCCTGGTAAGTGCGGGGGTTGGGCTGGACATGCAGGTAGATTCTAGTGACTCCCCCTGTACGGATAAGGTATTCATCGGAATTCCCACTGCCAGGGAACACCTGTGACACCATGCAGCTGCATGGAGGGCGGCCCCAGAACTCCCCCACCCACTCGGCGCGTTCTGGAATTCTCATTGTGGGGAGGTTCAGTCCTCAGTTTGCGGTGCCTGGGATCTCCTAGGAGCCCTCCGCGTGTCTTCTCCGAGAGTCTCTTAGTGCGGTATGCCGGGGAAAGACTGGGGTTGGGCTGGAATTGCAGGTAGCATCTAGTGCCTTCCCCTGCACAGATCAGGTAATTAGCGGAATTCCCCCTACAAGGGAACACCTGGGACACCAGGAAGCTGTGTGGAGGGCGGTCCCAACCTCCCCCACCCACTCGGACGCGTTCCGGAGTTCTGAGTGTGGCGAGGTTCCGTCCTCTGTCTGCAGCGCCTGGGATCTCCTAGGATCCCTCCGCCTTTCTTCCCCGAGTGTCTCCTAGTGCAGGCTGCCTGGTAAGTGCGGGGGTTGGGCTGGACATGCAGGTAGATTCTAGTGACTCCCCCTGTACGGATCTGGTAATCAGCGGAATTCCCACTGCCAGGGAACACCTGTGACACCATGCAGCTGCATGGAGGGCGGCCCCAGAACTCCCCCACCCACTCGGCGCGTTCTGGAATTCTCATTGTGGGGAGGTTCAGTCCTCAGTTTGCGGTGCCTGGGATCTCCTAGGAGCCCTCCGCGTGTCTTATCCGAGTGTCTCTTAGTGCGGGCTGCCTGGGAAACGCGGGGGTTGTGCTGGAAATGCAGGTAGCATCTATTGCCTCCCCCTGCACAGATCAGGTAATTTGCTGACTTCC
Organism: Camelus ferus; assembly: GCF_009834535.1. NCBI lineage: Eukaryota > Metazoa > Chordata > Mammalia > Artiodactyla > Camelidae > Camelus > Camelus ferus. The sequence goes on from NC_045703.1 coordinate 321,834, forward strand.
CCCTGCCAGGGAACACATGTGACACCAGGCAGCTGCGTGGAGGGCGGCCCCAAACCTCACCCACCCACTCGGCCACGTTCCGGAATTCTGAGTGTGGCGAGGTTCCGTCCTCGGTCTGCAGCGCCTGGGATCTCCTAGGAGCCCTCCGAGTGTCTTCCCCGAATGTCTCCTAGTGCGGGCTGCCGGGGAAATGCGGGGGTTGGGCTGGAAATGCAGGTAGCATCTAGTGCCTCCCCCTGCACAGATCAGGTAATTAGCGGACTTCCTCTGGCTAGAGAACACCTGTGACACCAGGCAGCTGCTTGGAGGGCGTCCCCAAACTTCCTCAACCAACTCGGCCGCGTTCCGGAATTCTGAGTGTGGCGAGGTTCCGTCCCCTGTCTGCAGCGCCTGGGATCTCCTAGAAGCCCTCCGCGTGTCTTCCTAGAGTGTCTCCTAGTGTGGGCTGCCTGGGAAACGCGGGGGTTGGGCTGGAAATGCAGGTAGCATCTATTGCCTCCCCCTGCACAGATCAGGTAATTTGCTGACTTCCCCCTGCCAGGGAACACCTGTGACACCAGGCAGCTGCGTGGAGGGCGGCCCCAAACCTCACCCACCCACTCGGCCACGTTCCGGAATTCTGAGTGTGGCGAGGTTCCGTCCTCTGTTTGCAGCGCCTGGGATCTCCTAGGAGTCCTCCGCGTGTCTTCTCCCAGTGTCTCTTAGTGCGGGATGCCGGGGAATGACGGGGGTTGGGCTGGAAATGCAGGTAGCATCTAGTGTCTCCCCCTGCCCAGATCAGGTAATTAGCGGAATTCCCCCTACAAGGGAACACTTGGGACACCAGGAAGCTTTGTGGAGGGCGGCCCAAAACCTCCCCCACGCACTAGGACGCGTTCCAGAATTCTGAGTGTGGCGAGGTTCCGTCCTCTGTCTGCAGCGCCTGGGATCTCCGAGGAGCCCTCCGCCTTTCTTCCACGAGTGTCTCCTAGTGCCGGCTGCCTGGTAAGTGCGGGGGTTGGGCTGGACATGCAGGTAGATTCTAGTGACTCCCCCTGGACGGATAAGGAATTCAGCGGAATTCCCACTGCCAGGGAACACCTGTGACACCATGCAGCTGCATGGAGGGCGGCCCCAGAACTCCCCCACCCACTCGGCGCGTTCTGGAATTCTCATTGTGGGGAGGTTCAGTCCTCAGTTTGCGGTCCCTGGGATCTCCTAGGAGCCCTCCGTGAGTCTTCTCCTAGTGTCTCTTAGTGCGGTATGCCGGGGAAAGACTGGGGTTGGGCTGGAATTGCAGGTAGCATCTAGTGCCTTCCCCTGCACAGATCAGGTAATTAGCGGAATTCCCCCTACAAGGGAACACCGGGGACACCAGGAAGCTGCGTGGAGGGCGGCCCAAAACCTCCCCCACCCACTCGGACGCGTTCCAGAATTCTGAGTGTGGCGAGGTTCCGTCCTCTGTCTGCAGCGCCTGGGATCTCTTAGGAGCCCTCCGCGTGTCTTCCCGGAATGTCTCCTAGTGCGGGCTGCCGGGGAAATGCGGGGGTTGGGCTGGAAATTCAGGTAGCATCTAGTGCCTCCCCCTGCACAGATCAGGTAATTAGCGGACTTCCTCTGGCCAGAGAACACCTGTGACATCAGGCAGCTGCATGCAGGGCGTCCCCAAACTTCCTCAACCAACTCGGCCGCGTTCCGGAATTCTGAGTGTGGCGAGGTTCCGTCCCCTGTCTGCAGCGCCTGGGATCTCCTAGAAGCCCTCCGCGTGTCTTCCTAGAGTGTCTCCTAGTGCGGGCTGCCTGGGAAACGCGGGGGTTGGGCTGGAAATGCAGGTAGCATCTATTGCCTCCCCCTGCACAGATCAGGTAATTTGCTGATTTCCCCTGCTAGGGAACACCTGTGACACCAGGCAGCTGCGTGGAGGGCGGCCCCAAACCTCACCCACCCACTCGGCCACGTTCCGGAATTCTGAGTGTGGCGAGGTTCCGTCCTCTGTTTGCAGCGCCTGGGATCTCCTAGGAGTCCTCCGGGTGTCTTCTCCCAGTGTCTCTTAGTGCGGGATGGCGGGGAATGACGGGGGTTGGGCTGGAAATGCAGGTAGCATCTAGTGACTCCCCCTGCACAGATCAGGTAATTAGCGGAATTCCCCCTACGAGGGAACACCTCGGACACCAGGAAGCTGTGTGGAGGGCGGCCCAAAACCTCCCCCACGCACTCGGACGCGTTCCAGAATTCTGAGTGTGGCGAGGTCCCGTCCTCTGTCTGCAGCGCCTGGGATCTCCGAGGAGCCCTCCGCCTTTCTTCCCCGAGTGTGTCCTAGTGCCGGCTGCCTGGTAAGTGCGGGGGTTGGGCTGGACATGCAGGTAGATTCTAGTGACACCCCCTGTACGGATAAGGTATTCAGCGGAATTCCCACTGCCAGGGAACACCTGTGACACCATGCAGCTGCATGGAGTGCGGCCCCAGAACTCCCCCACCCACTCGGCTCGTTCTGGAATTCTCATTGTGGGGAGGTTCAGTCCTCAGTTTGCGGTGCCTGGGATCTCCTAGGAGCCCTCCGCGTGTCTTCTCCGAGAGTCTCTTAGTGCGGTATGCCGGGGAAAGACTGGGGTTGGGCTGGAATTGCAGGTAGCATCTAGTGCCTTCCCCTGCACAGATCAGGTAATTAGCGGAATTCCCCCTACAAGGGAACACCTGGGACACCAGGAAGCTGTGTGGAGGGCGGCCCCAACCTCCCCCACCCACTCGGACGCGTTCCGGAGTTCTGAGTGTGGCGAGGTTCCGTCCTCTGTCTGCAGCGCCTGGGATCTCCTAGGATCCCTCCGCCTTTCTTCCCCGAGTGTCTCCTAGTGCAGGCTGCCTGGTAAGTGCGGGGGTTGGGCTGGACATGCAGGTAGATTCTAGTGACTCCCCCTGTACGGATCTGGTAATCAGCGGAATTCCCACTGCCAGGGAACACCTGTGACACCATGCAGCTGCATGGAGGGCGGCCCCAGAACTCCCCCACCCACTCGGCGCGTTCTGGAATTCTCATTGTGGGGAGGTTCAGTCCTCAGTTTGCGGTGCCTGGGATCTCCTAGGAGCCCTCCGGGTGTCTTCCCCTAGTGTCTCTTAGTGCGGGATGCCGGGGAAAGACGGAGGTTGGGCTGGAATTGCAGGTAGCATCTAGTGCCTTCCCCTGCACAGATCAGGTAATTAGCGGAATTCCCCCTACAAGGGAACACCGGGGACACCAGGAAGCTGCGTGGAGGGCGGCCCAAAACCTCCCCCACCCACTCGGACGCGTTCCAGAATTCTGAGTGTGGCGAGGTTCCGTCCTCTGTCTGCAGCGCCTGAGATCTCTTAGGAGCCCTCCGCGTGTCTTCCCGGAATGTCTCCTAGTGCGGGCTGCAGGGGAAATGCGGGGGTTGGGCTGGAAATGCAGGTAGCATCTAGTGCCTCCCCCTGCACAGATCAGGTAATTAGCGGACTTCCTCAGGCGAGAGAACACCTGTGACAACAGGCAGCTGCGTGCAGGGCGTCCCCAAACTTCCTCAACCAACTCGGCCGCGTTCCGGAATTCTGAGTGTGGCGAGGTTCCCTCCCCTGTCTGCAGCGCCTGGGATCTCCTAGAAGCCCTCCGCGTGTCTTCCTAGAGTGTCTCCTAGTGCGGGCTGCCTGGGAAACGCGGGGGTTGGGCTGGAATTGCAGGTAGCATCTAGTGCCTCCCCCTGCACAGATCAGGTAATTTGCTGACTTCCCCCTGCCAGGGAACACCTGTGACACCAGGCAGCTGCGTGGAGGGTGGCCCCAAACCTCACCCACCCACTCGGCCACGTTCCGGAATTCTGAGTGTGGCGAGGTTCCGTCCTCTGTCTGCAGCGCCTGGGATCTCCTAGGAGCCCTCCGATTGTCTTCCCCGAATGTCTCCTAGTGCGGGCTGCCGGGGAAATGCGGGGGTTGTGCTGGAAATGCAGGTAGCATCTAGTGCCTCCCCCTGTACAGATCAGGTAATTAGCGGACTTCATCTGGCCAGAGAACACCTGTGACACCAGGCAGCTGCATGGAGGGCGTCCCCAAACTTCCTCAACCAACTCGGCCGCGTTCCGTAATTCTGAGTGTGGCGAGGTTCCGTCCCCTGTCTGCAGCGCCTGGGATCTCCTAGAAGCCTTCCGCGTGTCTTCCTAGAGTGTCTCCTAGTGCGGGCTGCCTGGGAAACGCGGGGGTTGGGCTGGAAATGCAGGTAGCATCTATTGCCTCCCCCTGCACAGATCAGGTAATTTGCTGACTTCCCCCTGCCAGGGAACACCTGTGACACCAGGCAGCTGCGTGGAGGGCGGCCCCAAACCTCACCCACCCACTCGGCCACGTTCCGGATTTCTGAATGTGGCGAGGTTCCGTCCTCTGTCTGCATTGCCTGGGATCTCCTAGAAGCCCTCCGCGTGTCTTCTCCCAGTGTCTCTTAGTGCGGGATGCCGGGGAATGACGGGGGTTGGGCTGGAAATGCAGGTAGCATCTAGTGACTCCCCCTGCACAGATCAGGTAATTAGCGGAATTCCCCATACAAGGGAACACCTGGGACACCAGGAAGCTGTGTGGATGGCAGCCCAAAACCTCCCCCACGCACTCGGACGCGTTCCGGAATTCTGAGTGTGGCGAGGTTCCGTCCTCTGTCTGCAGCGCCTGAGATCTCCTAGGAGCCCTCCGCCTTTATTCCCCGAGTGTCTCCTAGTGCAGGCTGCCTGGTAAGTGCGGGGGTTGGGCTGGACATGCAGGTAGATTCTAGTGACTCCCCCTGTACGGATCTGGTAATCAGCGGAATTCCCACTGCCAGGAAACACCTGTGACACCATGCAGCTGCATGGAGGGCGGCCCCAGAACTCCCCCACCCACTCGGCGCGTTCTGGAATTCTCATTGTGTGGAGGTTCAGTCCTCAGTTTGCGGTGCCTGGGATCTCCTAGGAGCCCTCCGCGTGTCTTCTCCGAGTGTCTCTTAGTGCGGGATGCCGGGGAAAGACGGGGGTTGGGCTGGAATTGCAGGTAGCATCTAGTGCCTTCCCCTGCACAGATCAGGAAATTAGCGGAATTCCCCCTACATGGGAACACCTGGTACACCAGGCAGCTGCGTGGAGGGGGGCCCCAAACCTCACCCACCCACTCGGCCACGTTCCGGAATTCTGAGTGTGGCGAGGTTCCGTCCTCTGTCTGCAGCGCCTGGGATCTCCTAGGATCCCTCCGCCTTTCTTCCCCGAGTGTCTCCTAGTGCAGGCTGCCTGGTAAGTGCGGGGGTTGGGCTGGACATGCAGGTAGATTCTAGTGACTCCCCCTGTACGGATCTGGTAATCAGCGGAATTCCCACTGCCAGGGAACACCTGTGACACCAGGCAGCTGCGTGGAGGGCGTCCCCAAACTTCCTCAACCAACTCGGCCGCGTTCCGGAATTCTGAGTGTGGCGAGGTTCCGTCCCCTGTCTGCAGCGCCTGGGATCTCCTAGAAGCCCTCCGCGTGTCTTCCTAGAGTGTCTCCTAGTGCGGGCTGCCTGGGAAACGCGGGGGTTGGGCTGGAAATGCAGGTAGCATCTATTGCCTCCCCCTGCACAGATCAGGTAATTTGTTGAATTCCCCCTGCCAGGGAACACCTGTGACACCAGGCAGCTGCGTGGAGGGCGGCCCCAAACCTCACCCACCCACTCGGCCACGTTCCGGAATTCTGAGTGTGGCGAGGTTCCGTCCTCTGTCTGCAGCGCCTGGGATCTCCTAGGAGCCCTCCGAGTGTCTTCCCCGAATGTCTCCTAGTGCGGGCTGCCTGGGAAATGCGGGGGTTGGGCTGGAAATGCAGGTAGCATCTAGTGCCTCCCCCTGCACAGATCAGGTAATTAGCGGACTTCCTCTGTCCAGAGAACACCTGTGACACCAGGCAGCTGCGTGGAGGGCCTCCCCAAACTTCCTCAACCAACTCGGCCGCGTTCCGGAATTCTGAGTGTGGCGAGGTTCCGTCCCCTGTCTGCAGCGCCTGGGATCTCCTAGAAGCCCTCCGCTTGTCTTCCTAGAGTGTCTCCTAGTGCGGGCTGCCTGGGAAACGCGGGGGTTGCGCTGGAAATGCAGGTAGCATCTATTGCCTCCCCCTGCACAGATCAGGTAATTTGCTGACTTCCCCCTGCCAGGGAACACCTGTGACACCAGGCAGCTGCGTGGAGGGCGGCCCCAAACCTCACCCACCCACTCGGCCACGTTCCGTAATTCTGAGTGTGGCGAGGTTCCGTCCTCTGTTTGCAGCGCCTGGGATCTCCTAGGAGTCCTCCGCGTGTCTTCTCCCAGTGTCTCTTAGTGCCGGATGCCGGGGAATGACGGGGGTTGGGCTGGAAATGCAGGTAGCATCTAGTGACTCCCCCTGCACAGATCAGGTAATTAGCGGAATTCCCCCTTCAAGGGAACACTTGGGACACCAGGAAGCTTTGTGGAGGGCGGCCCAAAACCTCCCCCACGCACTCGGACGCGTTCCAGAATTCTGAGTGTGGCGAGGTTCCGTCCTCTGTCTGCAGCGCCTGGGATCTCCGAGGACCCCTCCGCCTTTCTTCCACGAGTGTCTCCTAGTGCCGGCTGCCTGGTAAGTGCGGGGGTTGGGCTGGACATGCAGGTAGATTCTAGTGACTCCCCCTGTACGGATAAGGTATTCAGCGGAATTCCCACTGCCAGGGAACACCTGTGACACCATGCAGCTGCATGGAGGGGCGGCCCAAGAACTCCCCCACCCACTCGGCGCGTTCTGGAATTCTCATTGTGGGGAGGTTCAGTCCTCAGTTTGCGGTCCCTGGGATTCTCCTAGGAGCCCTCCGTGAGTCTTCTCCGAGTGTCTCTCAGTGCGGTATGCCGGGGAAAGTCTGGGGTTGGGCTGGAATTGCAGGTAGCATCTAGTGCCTTCCCCTGCACAGATCAGGTAATTAGCGGAATTCCCCCTACAAGGGAACACCTGGGACACCAGGAAGCTGTGTGGATGGCGGCCCCAACCTCCCCCACCCACTCGGACGCGTTCCGGTGTTCTGAGTGTGGCGAGGTTCCGTCCTCTGTCTGCAGCGCCTGGGATCTCCTAGGAGCCCTCCGCGTGTCTTCTCCCAGTGTCTCTTAGTGCGGGATGCCGGGGAATGACGGGGGTTGGGCTGGAAATGCAGGTAGCATCTAGTGACTCCCCCTGCACAGATCAGGTAATCAGCGGAATTCCCCCTACAAGGGAACACCTGGGACACCAGGAAGCTTTGTGGAGGGCGGCCCAAAACCTCCCCCACGCACTCGGACGCGTTCCAGAATTCTGAGTGTGGCGAGGTTCCGTCCTCTGTCTGCAGCGCCTGGGATCTCCGAGGACCCCTCCGCCTTTCTTCCCCGAGTGTCTCCTAGTGCCGGCTGCCTGGTAAGTGCGGGGGTTGGGCTGGACATGCAGGTAGATTCTAGTGACTCCCCCTGTACGGATAAGGTATTCAGCGGAATTCCCACTGCCAGGGAACACCTGTGACACCATGCAGCTGCATGGAGGGCGGCCCCAGAACTCCCCCACCCACTCGGCGCGTTCTGGAATTCTCATTGTGGGGAGGTTCAGTCCTCAGTTTGCGGTGCCTGGGATCTCCTAGGAGCCCTCCGCGTGTCTTCACCGAGTGTCTCTTAGTGCGGTATGCCGGGGAAAGACTGGGGTTGGGCTGGAATTGCAGGTAGCATCTAGTGCCTTCCCCTGCACAGATCAGGTAATTAGCGGAATTCCCCCTACAAGGGAACACCTGGGACACCAGGAAGCTGTGTGGAGGGCGGTCCCAACCTCCCCCACCCACTCGGACGCGTTCCGGAGTTCTGAGTGTGGCGAGGTTCCGTCCTCTGTCTGCAGCGCCTGGGATCTCCTAGGATCCCTCCGCCTTTCTTCCCCGAGTGTCTCCTAGTGCAGGCTGCCTGGTAAGTGCGGGGGTTGGGCTGGACATGCAGGTAGATTCTAGTGACTCCCCCTGTACGGATCTGGTAATCAGCGGAATTCCCACTGCCAGGGAACACCTGTGACACCATGCAGCTGCATGGAGGGCGGCCCCAGAACTCCCCCACCCACTCGGCGCGTTCTGGAATTCTCATTGTGGGGAGGTTCAGTCCTCAGTTTGCGGTGCCTGGGATCTCCTAGGAGCCCTCCGCGTGTCTTCTCCGAGTGTCTCTTAGTGCGGGATGCCGGGGAAAGACGGGGGTTGGGCTGGAATTGCAGGTAGCATCTAGTGCCTTCCCCTGCAAAGATCAGGTAATTAGCGGAATTCCCCCTACATGGGAACACCGGGGACACCAGGAAGCTGCGTGGAGGGCGGCCCAAAACCTCCCCCACCCACTCGGACGCGTTCCAGAATTCTGAGTGTGGCGAGGTTCCGTCCTCTGTCTGCAGCGCCTGGGATCTCTTAGGAGCCCTCCGCGTGTCTTCCTGGAATGTCTCCTAGTGCCGGCTGCCGGGGAAATGCGGGGGTTGGGCTGGAAATGCAGGTAGCATCTAGTGCCTCCCCCTGCACAGATCAGGTAATTAGCGGACTTCCTCTGGCGAGAGAACACCTGTGACAACAGGCAGCTGCGTGCAGGGCGTCCCCAAACTTCCTCAACCAACTCGGCCGCGTTCCGGAATTCTGAGTGTGGCGAGGTTCCCTCCCCTGTCTGCAGCGCCTGGGATCTCCTAGAAGCCCTCCGCGTGTCTTCCTAGAGTGTCTCCTAGTGCGGGCTGCCTGGGAAACGCGGGGGTTGTGCTGGAAATGCAGGTAGCATCTATTGCCTCCCCCTGCACAGATCAGGTAATTTGCTGACTTCCCCCTGCCAGGGAACACATGTGACACCAGGCAGCTGCGTGGAGGGCGGCCCCAAACCTCACCCACCCACTCGGCCACGTTCCGGAATTCTGAGTGTGGCGAGGTTCCGTCCTCGGTCTGCAGCGCCTGGGATCTCCTAGGAGCCCTCCGAGTGTCTTCCCCGAATGTCTCCTAGTGCGGGCTGCCGGGGAAATGCGGGGGTTGGGCTGGAAATGCAGGTAGCATCTAGTGCCTCCCCCTGCACAGATCAGGTAATTAGCGGACTTCCTCTGGCCAGAGAACACCTGTGACACCAGGCAGCTGCTTGGAGGGCGTCCCCAAACTTCCTCAACCAACTCGGCCGCGTTCCGGAATTCTGAGTGTGGCGAGGTTCCGTCCCCTGTCTGCAGCGCCTGGGATCTCCTAGAAGCCCTCCGCGTGTCTTCCTAGAGTGTCTCCTAGTGCGGGCTGCCTGGGAAACGCGGGGGTTGGGCTGGAAATGCAGGTAGCATCTATTGCCTCCCCCTGCACAGATCAGGTAATTTGCTGACTTCCCCCTGCCAGGGAACACCTGTGACACCAGGCAGCTGCGTGGAGGGCGGCCCCAAACCTCACCCACCCACTCGGCCACGTTCCGGAATTCTGAGTGTGGCGAGGTTCCGTCCTCTGTTTGCAGCGCCTGGGATCTCCTAGGAGTCCTCCGCGTGTCTTCTCCCAGTGTCTCTTAGTGCGGGATGCCGGGGAATGACGGGGGTTGGGCTGGAAATGCAGGTAGCATCTAGTGTCTCCCCCTGCCCAGATCAGGTAATTAGCGGAATTCCCCCTACAAGGGAACACTTGGGACACCAGGAAGCTTTGTGGAGGGCGGCCCAAAACCTCCCCCACGCACTAGGACGCGTTCCAGAATTCTGAGTGTGGCGAGGTTCCGTCCTCTGTCTGCAGCGCCTGGGATCTCCGAGGAGCCCTCCGCCTTTCTTCCACGAGTGTCTCCTAGTGCTGGCTGCCTGGTAAGTGCGGGGGTTGGGCTGGACATGCAGGTAGATTCTAGTGACTCCCCCTGGACGGATAAGGAATTCAGCGGAATTCCCACTGCCAGGGAACACCTGTGACACCATGCAGCTGCATGGAGGGCGGCCCCAGAACTCCCCCACCCACTCGGCGCGTTCTGGAATTCTCATTGTGGGGAGGTTCAGTCCTCAGTTTGCGGTCCCTGGGATCTCCTAGGAGCCCTCCGTGAGTCTTCTCCTAGTGTCTCTTAGTGCGGTATGCCGGGGAAAGACTGGGGTTGGGCTGGAATTGCAGGTAGCATCTAGTGCCTTCCCCTGCACAGATCAGGTAATTAGCGGAATTCCCCCTACAAGGGAACACCGGGGACACCAGAAAGCTGCGTGGAAGGCGGCCCAAAACCTCCCCCACCCACTCGGACGCGTTCCAGAATTCTGAGTGTGGCGAGGTTCCGTCCTATGTCTGCAGCGCCTGGGATCTCTTAGGAGCCCTTCACGTGTCTTCCCGGAATGTCTCCTAGTGCGGGCTGCCGGGGAAATGCGGGGGTTGGGCTGGAAATGCAGGTAGCATCTAGTGCCTCCCCCTGCACAGATCAGGTAATTAGCGGACTTCCTCTGGCCAGAGAACACCTGTGACATCAGGCAGCTGCATGCAGGGCGTCCCCAAACTTCCTCAACCAACTCCGACGCGTTCCAGAATTCTGAGTGTGGCGAGGTTCCGTCCTCTGTCTGCAGCGCCTGGGATCTCCGAGGACCCCTCCGCCTTTCTTCCACGAGTGTCTCCTAGTGCCGGCTGCCTGGTAAGTGCGGGGGTTGGGCTGGACATGCAGGTAGATTCTAGTGACTCCCCCTGTACGGATAAGGTATTCAGCGGAATTCCCACTGCCAGGGAACACCTGTGACACCATGCAGCTGCATGGGGGGCGGCCCCAGAACACCCCCACCCACTCGGCGCGTTCTGGAATTCTCATTGTGGGGAGGTTCAGTCCTCAGTTTGCGGTCCCTGGGTTCTCCTAGGAGCCCTCCGTGAGTCTTCTCCGAGTGTCTCTCAGTGCGGTATGCCGGGGAAAGTCTGGGGTTGGGCTGGAATTGCAGGTAGCATCTAGTGCCTTCCCCTGCACAGATCAGGTAATTAGCGGAATTCCCCCTACAAGGGAACACCTGGGACACCAGGAAGCTGTGTGGATGGCGGCCCCAACCTCCCCCACCCACTCGGACGCGTTCCGGTGTTCTGAGTGTGGCGAGGTTCCGTCCTCTGTCTGCAGCGCCTGGGATCTCCTAGGAGCCCTCCGCGTGTCTTCTCCCAGTGTCTCTTAGTGCGGGATGCCGGGGAATGACGGGGGTTGGGCTGGAAATGCAGGTAGCATCTAGTGACTCCCCCTGCACAGATCAGGTAATTAGCGGAATTCCCCCTACAAGGGAACACCTGGGACACCAGGAAGCTGTGTGGAGGGCGGCCCAAAACCTCCCCCACGCACTCGGACGCGTTCCAGAATTCTGAGTGTGGCGAGGTTCCGTCCTCTGTCTGCAGCGCCTGGGATCTCCTAGGAGCCCTCCGAGTGTCTTCCCCGAATGTCTCCTAGTACGGGCTGCCTGGGAAATGCGGGGGTTGGGCTGGAAATGCAGGTAGCATCTAGTGCCTCCCCCTGCACATATCAGGTAATTTGCTGACTTCCCCCTGCCAGGGAACACCTGTGACACCAGGCAGCTGTGGGGAGGGCGGCCCCAAACCTCACCCACCCACTCGGCCACGTTCCGGAATTCTGAGTGTGGCGAGGTTCCGTCCTCTGTTTGCAGCGCCTGGGATCTCCTAGGAGTCCTCTGCGTGTCTTCTCCCAGTGTCTCTTAGTGCGGGATGCGGGGGAATGACGGGGGTTGGGCTGGAAATGCAGGTAGCATCTAGTGACTCCCCCTGCACAGATCAGGTAATCAGCGGAATTCCCCCTACAAGGGAACACCTGGGACACCAGGAAGCTTTGTGGAGGGCGGCCCAAAACCTCCCCCACGCACTCGTACGCGTTCCAGAATTCTGAGTGTGGCGAGGTTCCGTCCTCTGTCTGCAGCGCCTGGGATCTCCGAGGACCCCTCCGCCTTTCTTCCCCGAGTGTCTCCTAGTGCCGGCTGCCTGGTAAGTGCGGGGGTTGGGCTGGACATGCAGGTAGATTCTAGTGACTCCCCCTGTACGGATAAGGTATTCAGCGGAATTCCCACTGCCAGGGAACACCTGTGACACCATGCAGCTGCATGGAGGGCGGCCCCAGAACTCCCCCACCCACTCGGCGCGTTCTGGAATTCTCATTGTGGGGAGGTTCAGTCCTCAGTTTGCGGTGCCTGGGATCTCCTAGGAGCCCTCCGCGTGTCTTCACCGAGTGTCTCTTAGTGCGGTATGCCGGGGAAAGACTGGGGTTGGGCTGGAATTGCAGGTAGCATCTAGTGCCTTCCCCTGCACAGATCAGGTAATTAGCGGAATTCCCCCTACAAGGGAACACCTGGGACACCAGGAAGCTGTGTGGAGGGCGGTCCCAACCTCCCCCACCCACTCGGACGCGTTCCGGAGTTCTGAGTGTGGCGAGGTTCCGTCCTCTGTCTGCAGCGCCTGGGATCTCCTAGGATCCCTCCGCCTTTCTTCCCCGAGTGTCTCCTAGTGCAGGCTGCCTGGTAAGTGCGGGGGTTGGGCTGGACATGCAGGTAGATTCTAGTGACTCCCCCTGTACGGATCTGGTAATCAGCGGAATTCCCACTGCCAGGGAACACCTGTGACACCATGCAGCTGCATGGAGGGCGGCCCCAGAACTCCCCCACCCACTCGGCGCGTTCTGGAATTCTCATTGTGGGGAGGTTCAGTCCTCAGTTTGCGGTGCCTGGGATCTCCTAGGAGCCCTCCGCGTGTCTTCTCCGAGTGTCTCTTAGTGCGGGATGCCGGGGAAAGACGGGGGTTGGGCTGGAATTGCAGGTAGCATCTAGTGCCTTCCCCTGCAAAGATCAGGTAATTAGCGGAATTCCCCCTACATGGGAACACCGGGGACACCAGGAAGCTGCGTGGAGGGCGGCCCAAAACCTCCCCCACCCACTCGGACGCGTTCCAGAATTCTGAGTGTGGCGAGGTTCCGTCCTCTGTCTGCAGCGCCTGGGATCTCTTAGGAGCCCTCCGAGTGTCTTCCCCGAATGTCTCCTAGTGCGGGCTGCCAGGGAAATGCGGGGGTTGGGCTGGAAATGCAGGTAGCATCTAGTGCCTCCCCCTGCACAGATCAGGTAATTAGCGGACTTCCTCTGGCGAGAGAACACCTGTGACAACAGGCAGCTGCGTGCAGGGCGTCCCCAAACTTCCTCAACCAACTCGGCCGCGTTCCGGAATTCTGAGTGTGGCGAGGTTCCCTCCCCTGTCTGCAGCGCCTGGGATCTCCTAGAAGCCCTCCGCGTGTCTTCCTAGAGTGTCTCCTAGTGCGGGCTGCCTGGGAAACGCGGGGGTTGGGCTGGAAATGCAGGTAGCATCTATTGCCTCCCCCTGCACAGATCAGGTAATTTGCTGACTTCCCCCTGCTAGGGAACACCTGTGACACCAGGCAGCTGCGTGGAGGGCGGCCCCAAACCTCACCCACCCACTCGGCCACGTTCCGGAATTCTGAGTGTGGCGAGGTTCCGTCCTCAGTTTGCAGCGCCTGGGATCTCCTAGGAGTCCTCTGCGTGTCTTCTCCCAGTGTCTCTTAGTGCGGGATGGCGGGGAATGACGGGGGTTGGGCTGGAAATGCAGGTAGCATCTAGTGACTCCCCCTGAACAGATCAGGTAATTAGCGGAATTCCCCCTACGAGGGAAAACCTCGGACACCAGGAAGCTGTGTGGAGGGCGGCCCAAAACCTCCCCCACGCACTCGGACGCGTTCCAGAATTCTGAGTGTGGCGAGGTTCCGTCCTCTGTCTGCAGCGCCTGGGATCTCCGAGGAGCCCTCCGCCTTTCTTCCCGGAGTGTGTCCTAGTGCCGGCTGCCTGGTAAGTGCGGGGGTTGGGCTGGACATGCAGGTAGATTCTAGTGACACCCCCTGTACGGATAATGTATTCAGCGGAATTCCCACTGCCAGGGAACACCTGTGACACCATGCAGCTGCATGGAGTGCGGCCCCAGAACTCCCCCACCCACTCGGCTCGTTCTGGAATTCTCATTGTGGGGAGGTTCAGTCCTCAGTTTGCGGTGCCTGGGATCTCCTAGGAGCCCTCCGCGTGTCTTCTCCGAGAGTCTCTTAGTGCGGTATGCCGGGGAAAGACTGGGGTTGGGCTGGAATTGCAGGTAGCATCTAGTGCCTTCCCCTGCACAGATCAGGTTATTAGCGGAATTCCCCCTACAAGGGAACACCTGGGACACCAGGAAGCTGTGTGGAGGGCGGCCCCAACCTCCCCCACCCACTCGGACGCGTTCCGGAGTTCTGAGTGTGGCGAGGTTCCGTCCTCTGTCTGCAGCGCCTGGGATCTCCTAGGATCCCTCCGCCTTTCTTCCCCGAGTGTCTCCTAGTGCAGGCTGCCTGGTAAGTGCGGGGGTTGGGCTGGACATGCAGGTAGATTCTAGTGACTCCCCCTGTACGGATCTGGTAATCAGCGGAATTCCCACTGCCAGGGAACACCTGTGACACCATGCAGCTGCATGGAGGGCGGCCCCAGAACTCCCCCACCCACTCGGCGCGTTCTGGAATTCTCATTGTGGGGAGGTTCAGTCCTCAGTTTGCGGTGCCTGGGATCTCCTAGGAGCCCTCCGGGTGTCTTCCCCTAGTGTCTCTTAGTGCGGGATGCCGGGGAAAGATGGGGGTTGGGCTGGAATTGCAGGTAGCATCTAGTGCCTTCCCCTGCACAGATCAGGTAATTAGCGGAATTCCCCCTACAAGGGAACACCGGGGACACCAGGAAGCTGCGTGGAGGGCGGCCCAAAACCTCCCCCACCCACTCGGACGCGTTCCAGAATTCTGAGTGTGGCGAGGTTCCGTCCTCTGTCTGCAGCGCCTGGGATCTCTTAGGAGCCCTCCGCGTGTCTTCCCTGAATGTCTCCTAGTGCGGGCTGCCGGGGAAATGCGGGGGTTGGGCTGGAAATGCAGGTAGCATCTAGTGCCTCCCCCTGCACAGATCAGGTAATTAGCGGACTTCCTCAGGCGAGAGAACACCTGTGACAACAGGCAGCTGCGTGCAGGGCGTCCCCAAACTTCCTCAACCAACTCGGCCGCGTTCCGGAATTCTGAGTGTGGCGAGGTTCCCTCCCCTGTCTGCAGCGCCTGGGATCTCCTAGAAGCCCTCCGCGTGTCTTCCTAGAGTGTCTCCTAGTGCGGGCTGCCTGGGAAACGCGGGGGTTGGGCTGGAAATGCAGGTAGCATCTAGTGCCTCCCCCTGCACAGATCAGGTAATTTGCTGACTTCCCCCTGCCAGGGAACACCTGTGACACCAGGCAGCTGCGTGGAGGGCGGCCCCAAACCTCACCCACCCACTCGGCCACGTTCCGGAATTCTGAGTGTGGCGAGGTTCCGTCCTCTGTCTGCAGCGCCTGGGATCTCCTAGGAGCCCTCCGAGTGTCTTCCCCGAATGTCTCCTAGTGCGGGCTGCCGGGGAAATGCGGGGGTTGTGCTGGAAATGCAGGTAGCATCTAGTGCCTCCCCCTGTACAGATCAGGTAATTAGCGGACTTCCTCTGGCCAGAGAACACCTGTGACACCAGGCAGCTGCATGGAGGGCGTCCCCAAACTTCCTCAACCAACTCGGCCGCGTTCCGTAATTCTGAGTGTGGCGAGGTTCCGTCCCCTGTCTGCAGCGCCTGGGATCTCCTAGAAGCCCTCCGCGTGTCTTCCTAGAGTGTCTCCTAGTGCGGGCTGCCTGGGAAACGCGGGGGTTGGGCTGGAAATGCAGGTAGCATCTATTGCCTCCCCCTGCACAGATCAGGTAATTTGCTGACTTCCCCCTGCCAGGGAACACCTGTGACACAAGGCAGCTGCGTGGAGGGCGGCCCCAAACCTCACCCACCCACTCGGCCACGTTCCGGAATTCTGAGTGTGGCGAGGTTCCGTCCTCTGTCTGCAGCGCCTGGGATCTCCTAGGAGCCCTCCGAGTGTCTTCCCCGAATGTCCCCTAGTGCGGGCTGCCGGGGAAATGCGGGGGTTGTGCTGGAAATGCAGGTAGCATCTAGTGCCTCCCCCTGCACAGATCAGGTAATTAGCGGACTTCCTCTGGCCAGAGAACACCTGTGACACCAGGCAGCTGCGTGGAGGGCGTCCCCAAACTTCCTCAACCAACTCGGCCGCGTTCCGGAATTCTGAGTGTGGCGAGGTTCCGTCCCCTGTCTGCAGCGCCTGGGATCTCCTAAAAGCCCTCCGCGTGTCTTCCTAGAGTGTCTCCTAGTGCGGGCTGCCTGGGAAACGCGGGGGTTGGGCTGGAAATGCAGGTAGCATCTATTGCCTCCCCCTGCACAGATCAGGTAATTTGCTGACTTCCCCCTGCCAGGGAACACCTGTGACACCAGGCAGCTGCGTGGAGGGCGGCCCCAAACCTCACCCACCCACTCGGCCACGTTCCGGAATTCTGAATGTGGCGAGGTTCCGTCCTCTGTCTGCAGGACCTGGGATCTCCTAGGAGCCCTCCGCGTGTCTTCCCGGAGTGTCTCCTAGTGCGGGCTGCCGGGGAAAATCGGGGGTTGGGCTGGAAATGCAGGTTGCATCTAGTGCCTCCCCGTGGACAGATCAGGTTATTATCGGAATTCACCCTGCCAGGGATCATCTGTGATACCAGGCAGCTGCGAGGACGGCGGCCCGAAACCTCCCACACCCACTCGGCCACGTTCCGGAATTCTGAGGTTGGCTAGGTTCCGTCCTCTGTCTGCAGCGCATGGGATCTCCTAGGAGCCCTCCTCCTGTCTTCCCCGAGTGTATCCTAGTGCAGGCTGCCGTTGAAAAGCGGGGTTCGGGCTGGAAGTGCAGGTAGCATCTAGTGCCTCCCCCTGGAATGATGAGGTAATTAGCGGATTTCCCCTGCCAGGGAAAACCTGTGACACAAGGCAGCTGCGTGGAGGGCGGCCCCAAACCTCCCACACCCACTCGGCCACGTTCCGTATTTCTGAGTTTGGCGAGGTTCCATCCTCTGTCTGCAGCGCCTTGGATCTCATAGGAGCCCTCCGCGTGTCTTCCGGGAGTGTCTCCTAGTGCGGGCTGCCGGGGAAAAGCGGGGGTATGGTTGGAAATGCAGGTAGCATGTAGTGCCTCCCCCTGGACAGGGGAAGTAATTAGCGGAAGTCCCCCTGCCAGGGAACAGCTGTGACCCCACGCAGCTGCGTGGTGGGTGGCCCGAAACCTCCCCAAACCTCTCATACTTATTCCAGATATCTGAGTGTGGGGAAGTTCCGTCCTCTGTCTGCAGGGCCTGGGTTCTCCTAGGAGCCCTCCGCGTGTCTTCCCGGAGTGTCTCCTAGTGCGGGCTGCCGGGGAAAGATGGTGGTTGGGCTGGAAATGCAGGTAGCATCAAGTGCCTCCCCCTGGAATGATGAGGTATTTAGCGGAATTCCCCCTGCCAGGGAAAACCTGTGACACCAGGCAGCTGCGAGGACGGCGGCCCCAAACATCCCCTACCCACTCGGGCGCGTTCCGGAATTCTGTGTGTGGCGAGGTTCCGTCTTCTGTATGCAGCGCCTAGGATCTCCTAGGACCCTTCCGCGTGTCTTCCCGGAGTGTCTCCTAATCCGGGCTGCCGGGGAAAGGCGGGTGTTGGGCTAGCAATGCAGGTAGCATCTCGTGCCTCCCCCTGGACAGATCAGGAAATTAGTGTAATTCCCCCTGCCAGGGAACACATTTGACAACAGGCAGATGCGTGGAGGGCGGCCACAAACCTCCCCCACCCACTCGGCCGACTTCTGGAATTCTGAATATGAGGAGGTTCCGTCCTCTGTCTGCATCACCTGGGATCTCCTAGGAGCATTCCGCGTGTCTTCCCCGAGTGTCTGCTATTGCGGGCTGTCGGGGAAAGGCGGGGGTTGGCTGGAAATGCAGGTAGCATCTAGAGCCTCCCCATGGACTGAGGAGGTAATTAGCGGACTTCCCCCTGCCAGGGAATAGCTGTGACACCAGGCAGCTGCTTGGAGGGCGGCCCCAAATCTCCCCCACCCACTCGACCGACTTCCAGAATTCTGAGTGTGGGGAGGTCCCGTCCTCTGTCTGCAGCGCCTGGGATCTCCTAGGAGCCCTTCGCTTGTCTTCTCCGAGTGACCCTTAGTGCGGGTTGCAGGTTAAATGCGGGGTTTGTGCTGGAAAAGCAGGTAGCATCTAGAGCCTCCCCCTGGAAAGAGTAGGTAATTAGCGGAATTCCCCCTGCCAGGTAACAGCTGTGACACCAGGCAGCTGCGTGGAGCGCGGTCACAAACCTCCCCCAGCCACTCGGCCGTGTTCCGGAATTCTGAGTGTCCGGAGGTTCCGTCTTCTGTCTGCAGCGCCTGGGATCTCCTAGTAGCCCTCTTCGAGTCTTCCTCGAATGACTCATTGTGTGGGCTGCCGGGGAAAGGCGGGGATATGACCGGAAATTTAGGAAACATGTAATGCCTCCCCCTGGACAGGAGAGGTAATTAGCGTACTTAGCCCTGCAAGGGTACAGCTGTGACAACATGAAGCTGCGTGGAGGGCGGCCCCAAACCTCCCCAACCCACTCGGCCGACTTCCGGATTTCTGAGTGTGGGGAGGTTCAGTCCTCTGTCTGCAGCTCCTGGGATCTCCTAGGAGCCCTCCGTGTTTCTTACCCGAGTGTCAGCTATTGCAGGCTGCTGGGGAAAGGCTGGTGTTGGGCTGGAAATGCAGGTAGAATCTTGTGCCTCCCCCTGGACAGATCAGGTAATCAGCGGACTTTCCCTTGCCAGGGAACACAATGACCCCAGGCAGCTGCGTGGAGGGCGGCCCCAAACCTCCCAAACCCACTCGGCCGCGTTCCGTATTTCTGAGTGTGGCGAGGTTCCAACATCTGTCTGCAGCGCCTTGGATCTCATAGGAGCCCTCCGCGTGTCTTCCCGGAGTGTATCCTAGTGCAGGCTGCCGTTGAAAGGCGGGGTTTGGTCTGGAAGTGCAGGTAGCATCTAGTGCCTCCCCATGGACAGATGAGGTAATTAGCGGACCTCCCCCTGCCAGGGAAAACCTGTGACACCAGGCAGCTGCGTGGAGGGGGGCCCCATACCTACCCCACCCACTCGGGCGCGATCCGGAATTCTGAGTGTTGCGAGGTTCCGTCCTCTGTCTGCAGCGCCTGGGATCTCCTAGGAGCCATCCGCGTGTCTTCCCCGAGTCTCTCCTAGTGCAGGCTGCCGTTGAAAGGCGGGGTTTGGGCTGGAAGTGCAGGTAGCATCTAGTGCCTCCCCATGGACAGATGAGGTAATTAGCGGAATTCCCCCTACAAGGGAACACCTGGGACACCAGGAAGCTGTGTGGAGGGCGGCCCAAAACCTCCCCCACGCACTCGGACGCGTTCCAGAATTCTGAGTGTGGCGAGGTTCCGTCCTCTGTCTGCAGCGCCTGGGATCTCTTAGGAGCCCTCCGCGTGTCTTCCTAGAGTGTCTCCTAGTGCGGGCTGCCTGGGAAACGCGGGGGTTGGGCTGGAAATGCAGGTAGCATCTATTGCCTCCCCCTGCACAGATCAGGTAATTTGCTGAATTCCCCCTGCCAGGGAACACCTGTGACACCAGGCAGCTGCGTGGAGGGCGGCCCCAAACCTCACCCACCCACTCGGCCACGTTCCGGAATTCTGAGTGTGGCGAGGTTCCGTCCTCTGTCTGCAGCGCCTGGGATCTCCTAGGAGCCCTCCGAGTGTCTTCCCCGAATGTCTCCTAGTGCGGGCTGCCGGGGAAATGCGGGGGTTGTGCTGGAAATGCAGGTAGCATCTAGTGCCTCCCCCTGCACAGATCAGGTAATTAGCGGAGTTCTTCTGGCCAGAGAACACCTGTGACACCAGGCAGCTTCATGGAGGGCGTCCCCAAACTTCCTCAACCAACTCGGCCGCGTTCCGGAATTCTGAGTGTGGCGAGGTTCCGTCCCCTGTCTGCAGCGCTTGGGATCTCCTAGAAGCCCTCCGCGTGTCTTCCTAGAGTGTCTCCTAGTGCGGGCTGCCTGGGAAACGCGGGGGTTGGGCTGGAAATGCAGGTAGCATCTATTGCCTCCCCCTGCACAGATCAGGTAATTTGCTGACTTCCCCCTGCCAGGGAACACCTGTGACACCAGGCAGCTGCGTGGAGGGCGGCCCCAAACCTCACCCACCCACTCGGCCACGTTCCGGAATTCTGAGTGTGGCGAGGTTCCGTCCTCTGTCTGCAGCGCCTGGGATCTCCTAGGAGCCCTCCGAGTGTCTTCCCCGAATGTCTCCTAGTGCGGGCTGCCGGGGAAATGCGGAGGTTGTGCTGGAAATGCAGGTAGCATCTAGTGCCTCCCCCTGCACAGATCAGGTAATTAGCGGACTTCCTCTGGCCAGAGAACACCTGTGACACCAGGCAGCTGCATGGAGGGCGTCCCCAAACTTCCTCAACCAACTCGGCCGCGTTCCGGAATTCTGAGTGTGGCGAGGTTCCGTCCCCCGTCTGCAGCGCCTGGGATCTCCTAGAAGCCCTCCGCGTGTCTTCCTAGAGTGTCTCCTAGTGCGGGCTGCCTGGGAAACGCGGGGGTTGGGCTGGAAATGCAGGTAGCATCTATTGCCTCCCCCTGCACAGATCAGGTAATTTGCTGACTTCCCCCTGCCAGGGAACACCTGTGACACCAGGCAGCTGCGTGGAGGGCGGCCCCAAACCTCACCCACCCACTCGACCACGTTCCGGAATTCTGAGTGTGGCGAGGTTCCGTCCTCTGTCTGCAGGGCCTGGGATCTCCTAGGAGCCCTCCGCGTGTCTTCCCGGAGTGTCTCCTAGTGCGGGCTGCCGGGGAAAATCGGGGGTTGGGCTGGAAATGCAGGTTGCATCTAGTGCCTCCCCGTGGACAGATCAGGTTATTATCGGAATTCACCCTGCCAGGGAACATCTGTGATACCAGGCAGCTGCGAGGACGGCGGCCCGAAACCTCCCACACCCACTCGGCCACGTTCCGGAATTCTGAGGTTGGCTAGGTTCCGTCCTCTGTCTGCAGCGCATGGGATCTCCTAGGAGCCCTCCTCCTGTCTTCCCCGAGTGTATCCTAGTGCAGGCTGCCGTTGAAAGGCGGGGTTCGGGCTGGAAGTGCAGGTAGCATCTAGTGCCTCCCCCTGGAATGATGAGGTAATTAGCGGATTTCCCCTGCCAGGGAAAACCTGTGACACAAGGTAGCTGCGTGGAGGGCGGCCCCAAACCTCCCACACCCACTCGGCCACGTTTCGTATTTCTGAGTTTGGCGAGGTTCCATCCTCTGTCTGCAGCGCCTTGGATCTCATAGGAGCCCTCCGCGTGTCTTCCGGGAGTGTCTCCTAGTGCGGGCTGCCGGGGAAAAGCGGGGATATGGTTGGAAATGCTGGTAGCATGTAGTGCCTCCCCCTGGACAGGGGAAGTAATTAGCGGAAGTCCCCCTGCCAGGGAACAGCTGTGACCCCACGCAGCTGCGTGGTGGGTGGCCCGAAACCTCCCCAAACCTCTCATACTTATTCCAGATATCTGAGTGTGGGGAAGTTCCGTCCTCTGTCTGCAGGGCCTGGGATCTCCTAGGAGCCCTCCGCGTGTCTTCCCGGAGTGTCTCCTAGTGCGGGCTGCCGGGGAAAGATGGTGGTTGGGCTGGAAATGCAGGTAGCATCAAGTGCCTCCCCCTGGAATGATGAGGTAATTAGCGGAATTCCCCCTGCCAGGGAAAACCTGTGACACCAGGCATCTGCGAGGACGGCGGCCCCAAACATCCCCTACCCACTCGAGCGCGTTCCGGAATTCTGTGTGTGGCGAGGTTCCGTCCTCTGTATGCAGCGCCTGGGATCTCCTAGGACCCTTCCGCGTGTCTTCCCGGAGTGTCTCCTAATCCGGGCTGCCGGGGAAAGGCGGGTGTTGGGCTAGCAATGCAGGTAGCATCTCGTGCCTCCCCCTGGACAGATCAGGAAATTAGTGTAATTCCCCCTGCCAGGGAACACATTTGACAACAGGCAGATGCGTGGAGGGCGGCCACAAACCTCCCCCACCCACTCGGCCGACTTCTGGAATTCTGAATATGAGGAGGTTCCGTCCTCTGTCTGCATCACCTGGGATCTCCTAGGAGCATTCCGCGTGTCTTCCCCGAGTGTCTGCTATTGCGGGCTGTCGGGGAAAGGCGGGGGTTGGCTGGAAATGCAGGTAGCATCTAGAGCCTCCCCATGGACTGAGGAGGTAATTAGCGGACTTCCCCCTGCCAGGGAATAGCTGTGACACCAGGCAGCTGCTTGGAGGGCGGCCCCAAATCTCCCCCACCCACTCGACCGACTTCCAGAATTCTGAGTGTGGGGAGGTCCCGTCCTCTGTCTGCAGCGCCTGGGATCTCCTAGGAGCCCTTCGCTTGTCTTCTCCGAGTGAACCTTAGTGCGGGTTGCAGGTTAAATGCGGGGTTTGTGCTGGAAAAGCAGGTAGCATCTAGAGCCTCCCCCTGGAAAGAGTAGGTAATTAGCGGAATTCCCCCTGCCAGGTAACAGCTGTGACACCAGGCAGCTGCGTGGAGCGCGGTCACAAACCTCCCCCAGCCACTCGGCCGTGTTCCGGAATTCTGAGTGTCCAGAGGTTCCGTCTTCTGTCTGCAGCGCCTGGGATCTCCTAGTAGCCCTCTTCGAGTCTTCCTCGAATGACTCATTGTGCGGGCTGCCGGGGAAAGGCGGGGATATGACCGGAAATTTAGGAAACATGTAATGCCTCCCCCTGGACAGGAGAGGTAATTAGCGGACTTACCCCTGCAAGGGTACAGCTGTGACAACATGCAGCTGCGTGGAGGGCGGCCCCAAACCTCCCCAACCCAATCGGCCGACTTCCGAATTTCTGAGTGTGGGGAGGTTCAGTCCTCTGTCTGCAGCTCCTGGGATCTCCTAGGAGCCCTCCGTGTTTCTTACCCGAGTGTCAGCTATTGCAGGCTGCTGGGGAAAGGCTGGGGTTGGGCTGGAAATGCAGGTAGCATGTAGTGCCTCCCCCTGGACAGTTGATGTAATTAGCGGAATTCCCCCTGCCAGGGAACAGCTGTGACACCAGGCAGCTTCGTGGAGGGCGGCCCCAATCCTCCCCCACCCACTTGGCCGACTTCCAGAATTCTGAGTGGGGCAAGGTTCCATCCTGTGTCTGCAGCGCCTGGGATCTCCTAGGAGCCCACCGCGTATCTTCACCGAGTGTCCCCTAGTGCGGGCTGCCGGGGAAAAGCGGGGGTTGGGCTGGAAATTCAGGTAGAATCTTGTGCCTCCCCCTGGACAGATCAGGTAATCAGCGGACTTTCCCTTGCCAGGGAACACAATGACCCCAGGCAGCTGCGTGGAGGGCGGCCCCAAACCTCCCAAACCCACTCGGCCGCGTTCCGTATTTCTGAGTGTGGCGAGGTTCCAACATCTGTCTGCAGCGCCTTGGATCTCATAGGAGCCCTCCGCGTGTCTTCCCGGAGTGTACCCTAGTGCGGGCTGCCGGGGAAAGGCGGGGGTTGGGCTGGAAATTCAGGTAGCATCTAGTGCCTCCCCCTGGACTGATGAGGTAATTAGTGGATTTCCCCCTGCAAGGGAACACCTGTGACACCAGACAGCTGCGTGGAGGGCGGCCCCAAACCTCCCCCACACATTCGGGCGCGTTCCGGGATTCTGAGTGTGGCGAGGTTCCGTCCTCTGTCTGCAGCGCCTGGGATTTCCTAGGAGCCCTCCGCGTGTCTTCACAGAGTGTCTCCTAGTGCGGGCTGCCGGGGAAAGTCTGGGGTTGTGCTGGAAATGCAGGTTGCATCTAGTTCCTCCCCCTGGACAGACAAGGTAATTATGAGAATTCACCCTGTCAGGGAACACCAGTGATACCAGGCAGCTGCGAGGCCGGCGGCCCGAAACCTCGCCCACCCAATCGTCCGCGTTCCGGAATTCTGAGTGTGGCGAGATTCCGTCCTCTGTGTGCAGCGCCTGGGATCTCCTAGGAGCCCTCCGCGTGTCTTCCCCGAGTGTATCCTAGTGCAGGCTGCCGTTGAAAGGCGGGGTTTGGTCTGGAAGTGCAGGTAGCATCTAGTGCCTCCCCATGGACAGATGAGGTAATTAGCGGACCTCCCCCTGCCAGGGAAAACCTGTGACACCAGGCAGCTGCGTGGAGGGGGGCCCCATACCTACCCCACCCACTCGGGCGCGATCCGGAATTCTGAGTGTTGCGAGGTTCCGTCCTCTGTCTGCAGCGCCTGGGATCTCCTAGGAGCCCTCCGCGTGTCTTCCCCGAGTCTCTCCTAGTGCAGGCTGCCGTTGAAAGCGGGGTTTGGGCTGGAAGTGCAGGTAGCATCTAGTGCCTCCCCATGTACAGATGAGGTAATTAGCGGACTTCCCCCTGCCAGGGAAAACCTGTGACACCAGGCAGCTGCGTGGAGGGGGGCCCCATACCTACCCCACCCACTCGGGCGCGATATGGAATTCTGAGTGTTGCGAGGTTCCGTCCTCTGTCTGCAGCGCCTGGGATCTCCTAGGAGCCCTCCGCGTGTCTTCCCGGATTTTTTCCCAGTGCGGGCTGCCGGGGAAAGATGGTGGTTGGGCTGGAAATGCAGGTAGCATCTAGTGCATCCCCCTGGAATTATGAGGTAATTAGTGGAATTCCCCCTGCCAGGGAAAACCTGTGATACAAGGCAGCTGCGAGGACGGCGGCCCGAAACCTCCCCCACCCACTCGGGCGCGTTCCGGAATTCTGAGGTTGGCGAGGTTCCGTCCTATGTCTGCAGCACCTGGGATCTCCTAGGAGCCCTCCGCGTGTCTTCCACGAGTGTCTCGTTGTGCGGGCTGCCGGGGAAAAGCGGGGGTATGGTTGGAAATGCAGGTAGCATGTAGTGCCTCCCCCTGGACAGGGGAAGTAATTAGCGGACTTCCCCCTGCCAGTTAACAGCTGTGACCCCAGGCAGCTGCGTGGAGCGTGGCGCCAAACCTCCCCAAACCTCTCATACTTATTCCAGATATCTGAGTGTGGGGAAGTTCCGTCCTCTGTCTGCAGCGCCTGGGATCTCCTAGGAGCCATTCGCTTGTCTTCCCCGAGTGACCCTTATTGCGGGTTGCAGGTTAAATGCGGGGTTTGTGCTGGAAAAGCAGGTAGCATCTAGAGCCTCCCCCTGGAAAGAGTAGGTAATTAGCGGAATTCCCCCTGCCAGGTAACAGCTGTGACACCAGGCAGCTGCTTGGAGCGCGGTCACAAACCTCCCCCAGCCACTCGGCCGTGTTCCGGAATTCTGAGTGTCGGGAGGTTCCGTCTTCTGTCTGCAGCGCCTGGGATCTCCTAGTAGCCCTCTTCGAGTCTTCCTCGAATGACTCATTGTGCGGGCTGCAGGGGAAAGGCGGGGATTTGACCGGAAATTTAGGAAACATGTAATGCCTCCCCCTGGACAGGAGAGGTATTTAGCGGACTTCCACCTGCAAGGGTACAGCTGTGAAAACATGCAGCTGCGTGGAGGGCGGCCCCAAACCTCCGCAACCCACTCGGAAGACTTCCGGAATTCTGAGTGTGGGGAGGTTCAGTCCTCTGTCTGCAGCTCCTGGGATCTCCTAGGAGCCCTCCGTGTTTCTTACCCGAGTGTCAGCTATTGCAGGCTGCTGGGGAAAGGCTGGGGTTGGGCTGGAAATGCAGGTAGAATGTAGTGCCTCCCCCTAGACAGTTGATGTAATTAGCGGAATTCCCCCTGCCAGGGAACAGCTGTGACACCAGGCAGCTTCGTGGAGGGCGGCCCCAATCCTCCCCCACCCACTTGGCCGACTTCCGGAATTCTGAGTGGGGCGAGGTTCCATCCTGTGTCTGCAGCGCCTGGGATCCCCTAGGAGCCCACCGCGTATCTTCACCGAGTGTCCCCTTGTGCGGGCTGCCGGGGAAAAGCGTGGGTTGGGCTGGAAATTCAGGTAGAATCTTGTGCCTCCGCCTGGACAGATCAGGTAATCAGCGGACTTTCCCTTGCCAGGGAACACAATGACCCCAGGCAGCTGCGTGGAGGGCGGCCCCAAACCTCCCACACCCACTTGGCCGACTTCCGTATTTCTGAGTGTGGCGAGGTTCCAACATCTGTCTGCAGCGCCTTGGATCTCATAGGAGCCCTCCGCGTGTCTTCCCGGAGTGTATCCTAGTGCGGGCTGCCGGGGAAAGGCGGGGGTTGGGCTGGAAATTCAGGTAGCATCTAGTGCCTCCCCCTGGACTGATGAGGTAATTAGTGGATTTCCCCCTGCCAGGGAACACCTGTGACACCAGGCAGCTGCGTGGAGGGCGGCCTCAAACCTCCCCCACACACTCGGGCGCGTTCCGGGATTCTGAGTGTGGCGAGGTTCCGTCCTCTGTCTGCAGCGCCTGGGATTTCCTAGGAGCCCTCCGCGTGTCTTCACAGAGTGTCTCCTAGTGCGGGCTGCCGGGGAAATTCTGGGGCTGTGCTGGAAATGGAGGTTGCATCTAGTTCCTCCCCCTGGACAGAACAGGTAATTATGAAAATTCACCCTGCCAGGGAACACCTGTGATACCAGGCAGCTGCGAGGACGGCGGCCCGAAACCTCGCCCACCCAATCGTCCGCGTTCCGGAATTCTGAGTGTGGCGAGATTCCGTCCTCTGTCTGCAGCGCCTGGGATCTCCTAGGAGCCCTCCGCGTGCCTTCCCCGAGTGTATCCTAGTGCAGGCTGCCGTTGAAAGGCGGGGTTTGGGCTGGAATTGCAGGTAGCATCTAGTGCCCTCCCCATGGACAGATGAGGTAATTAGCGGACTTCCCCCTGCCAGGGAAAAACCTGTGACACCAGGCAGCTGCGTGAGGGGGGCCCATACCTACCCCACCCACTCGGGCGCGATCCGGAATTCTGAGTGTTGCGAGGATCCGTCCTCTGTCTGCAGGGCCTGGGATCTCCTAGGAGCCCTCCGCGTGTCTTCCCGGAGTGTCTCCTAGTGCGGGCTGCCGGGAAAGATGGTGGTTGGTCTGGAAATGCAGGTAGCATCTAGTGCATCCCCCTGGAATTATGAGGTAATTAGCGGAATTCCCCCTGCCAGGGAAAACCTGTGACAAAAGGCAGCTTCGTGGAGGGCGGCCCCATACCTCCCCCACCCACTCGGGCGCGTTCCGGAATTCTGTGTGTGGCGAGGTTCCGTCCTCTGTCTGCAGCGCCTGGGATCTCCTAGGAACCATTCCGCGTGCCTTCCGGAGTGTATCCTAGTCCGGGCTGCCGGTAAAACACTGGGGTTGGGCTAGCATTGCAGGTAGCATCTAGTGCCTCCCCCTGGACAGATCAGGAAATCAGTGGATTTCCCCCTGCCAGGGAACACATTTGACAACAGGCAGCTGTTTGGAGGGCGGCCCCAAACCTCCCCAACCCACTCGGGCGCGTTCCGGAATTCTGAGAATGACGAGGTTCCGTCCTCTTTCTGCAGGGCCTGGGATCTCCTAGGAGCCCTCCGCGTGTCTTCCCGGAGTGTCTCCTAGTGCGGGCTGCCGGGAAAATTCGGGGGTTGGGCTGAAAATGCAGGTTGCATCTAGTGCCTCCCCCTGGACAGATCAGGTTTTTATCGGAATTCACCCTGCCAGGGAACACCTGTGATACAATGCAGCTGCGAGGACGGCGGCCCGAAACCTCCCCCACCCACTCGGGCGCGTTCCGGAATTCTGAGGTTGGCGAGGTTCCGTCCTATGTCTGCAGCGCCTGGGATCTCCTAGTAGCCCTCCTCGTGTCTTACCGATTGTCCCCTAGTGCGGGCTGCCGGGAAAAAGCGGGGGTTGGGCTGGAAATGCAGGTAGAATCTTGTGCCTCCCCCTGGATAGATCAGGTAATCAGCGG
This sequence comes from Camelus ferus, assembly GCF_009834535.1. NCBI lineage: Eukaryota > Metazoa > Chordata > Mammalia > Artiodactyla > Camelidae > Camelus > Camelus ferus. The sequence goes on from NC_045703.1 coordinate 349,464, forward strand.
ACTTTCCCATGCCAGGGAACACAATGACCCCAGGCAGCTGCGTGGAGGGCGGCCCCAAACCTCCCACACCCACTCGGCCGCGTTCCGTATTTCTGAGTGTGGCGAGGTTCCATCCTCTGTCTGCAGCGCCTTGGATCTCATAGGAGCCCTCCGCGTGTCTTCCCGGAGTGTATCCTAGTGCGGGCTGCCGGGGAAAAGAGGGGGTTGTGCTGGAAATGCAGGTAGCATCTAGTGCCTCCCCCTGGACTGATGAGGTAATTAGTGGATTTCCCCCTGCCAGGAACACCTGTGACACCAGGCAGCTGCTTGGAGGGCGGCCCCAAACCTCCCCCACACACTCGGGCACGTTCCGGGATTCTGAGTGTGGCGAGGTTCCATCCTCTGTCTGCAGCATCTGGGATCAACTAGGAGCACCCAGCGTGTCTTCCCCGAGTGTCTCTTAGTGCGGGCTGCCGGGGAAAGGCGGGGCTTGGGCTGGAAATGCAGGTAGCATCTAGTGCATCCACCTGGACAGATCAGGTAATTAGCGGACTTCCCCCTGCAAGAGAACACCTGTGACCCCAGGCAGCTGCGTGGATTTCGGACCCAAAAATCCCCCACCCACTCGGCCGCGTTCCGGAATTCTGAGGGTGGCGAGGTTCCGTCCTCTGTCTGCAGCGCCTTGGATCTCCTAGGAGCCCTCCACGTGACTTCCCCGAGTGTCTCCAGGTGTGGGCTGTCTGGGAAATGCGGGGGTTGTGCTGGAAAATGCAGGTAGCATCTAGTACCTCCTCCTGGACAGATCAGGTAATTAGCGGACTTCCCCCTGCCAGGGAACCCCTGTGACACCAGGCAGCTGCGAGGACGGCGGCCCCAAACATCCCCTTCCCACTCGGACTCTTTCCGGAATTCTGAGGGTGGCAAGGTTCCGTCCTCTGTATGCAGCGCCTGAATCTCCTAGGCCCCTTCCGCGTGTCTTCCCGGAGTGTCTCCTAATCCGGGCTGGCCGGGGAAAGGCGGGTGTTGGGCTAGCAATGCAGGTAGCATCTAGTGCCTCCCCCTGGACAGATCCGGAAATTAGTGTAATTCCCCCTGCCATGGAACACATTTGACAACATGCAGATGCGTGGAGGGCGGCCACAAACCTCCCCCACCCACTCGGTCGACTTCTGGAATTCTGAATATGAGGAGGTTCCGTCTTCTGTCTTCATCACCTGGTATCTCCTAGGAGCATTCCCGCGTGTCTTCCCCGAGTGTCTGCTATTGCGGGCTGTCAGGGAAAGGCGGGGGTGGCTGGAAATGCAGGTAGCATCTAGCCTCCCCATGGACTGAGGGGTAATAGCGGATCCCCCTGCCAGGGAATAGCTGTGACACCAGGCAGCTGCTTGGAGGGCGGCCTCAAATCTCCCCCACCCACTCGACCGACTTCCGGAATTCTGAATGTGGGGAGGTCCCGTCCTCTGTCTGCAGTGCCTGGGATCTCCTAGGAGCCCTCCGCTGTCTTCCCCGAGTGATCCTTAGTGCGGGTTGCTGGTTAATTGTGGGGTTTGTGCTGGAAAAGCAGGTAGCATCTAGAGCCTCCCCCTGGAAAGAGTAGGTAATTAGCGGAATTCCCCCTGCCAGGTAACAGCTGTGACACCAGGCAGCTGCGGGAGCGGGTCACAATCCTCCCCCAGCCACGGGGCCGTGTTCCGGAATTCTGAGTGTCGGGAGGTTCCGTCTTCTGTCTGCAGCGCCTGGGATCTCCAAGTAGCCCTCCTCGAGACTTCCTCGAATGACTCATTGTGCGGGCTGCCGGGGAAAGTCGGGGATTTGACCGGAAATTTAGGAAATATGTGATGCCTCCCCCTGGACAGGAGAGGTAATTAGCGGACTTCCCCCTGCAAGGGTACAGCTGTGACAACATGCAGCCTCGTGGAGGGCGGCCCCAAACTCCCCAACCCACTCGGCCGACTTCGGATTTCTGAGTGTGGGGAGGTTCAGTCCTCTGTCTGCAGCTCCTGGGATCTCCTAGGAGCCCTCCGTGTTTCTTACCGAGTGTCAGATTGCAGGCGGCTGGGGAAAGGCTGGGGTTGGGCTGGAAATGCAGGTAGCCTGTAGTGCCTCCCCCTGGACAGTTGATGTAATTTGCGGAATTCCCCCTGCAAGGGAACAGCTGTGACACCAGGCAGCTTCGTGGAGGGCGGCCCCTATCCTCCCCCACCCACTTGGCCGACTTCCGGAATTCTGAGTGTGTGACGTTCCTTCCTCTGTCTGCAGCGCCTGGGATCTCCTAGGAGCCTTCAGCGTGTCTTCCCCGAGTTACTCTTAGTGCGGGTTGCCGGTTAAAGGCTTGGGTTGGGATGGAAATGCAGGTAGCATGTAGTGCCTCCTCCTGGACAGGGGAGGTTATTAGCGGAATTCCCCCTGCCAGGGAACAGCTGTGACACAGGCAGCTTCGTGGTCGGTCCCAAACCTCCCCCACCAACTCGGCCGTGTTCCGCAATTCTGAATGTGGGGAGGTTCCGTCTTCTGTCTGCAGTGCCTGGGATCTCCTAGGAGCCTTCCACGTGTCTTCCCAGATTCTCAACTAATGCGGGCACCCGGTTAAATGCCGGGGTTGGGATGGAAATGCAGGTAGTTTCTAGTGCCTCCCTCTGAACAGGGGAGGTAATTAGCGGAATTTCCCCTGCAAGGGAACAGCTGTGACACAGGCAGCTGTATGGAAGTCGGCCCCAAACCTCCCCCACCCATTTGGCCGCGTTCCGGATTTCTGAGTGTGGGGAGGTTCCGTCCTCTGTCTGCAGGGCCTGGGGTCTCCTAGTAGACATCCACGTGTCTTCCCCGAGTGTCCCCCATTGCGGGCTCCCGGGAAAAAGCGGGGGTTGGGCTGGAAATACATTTAGCATCTAGTGCCTCCCCCTGGAGAGGAGAGATAATTAGCGGAAAAACCCCTTCCAGGGAACAGCTGTGACACCAGGCAGCTGCGTGGTGGGCGGCCCCAATCCTCCCCCACCCAATCGCCCGCGTTCTGGAACTCTGAGTGTGGGGAGGTTCCGTCCTCTGTCTGCAGTGCCTGGGATCTCCTAGGAGCCCTCCGGTTGTCTTCCCCTAGTGTCTCCTAGTGCGTGCTGCCGGGGAAATGCTGGGGTTGTGCTGGAAATGCAGGAACCATGTAGTGCCTCGCCCTGGACAGGGGAGGTAATTAGCGGACTTCCCCCTGCCAGGGAACCCCTGTGACACCAGGCAGCTGCGAGGATGTCGGCCCCAATCCTCGCCCAACCACTCAGACGCGTTTCGGAAATCTGAGTGTGGGGAGGTTCCGTCCTCTGTCTGCAGCACCTGGAATCTCCTAGGAGCCTTCCGCGTGACTTCCCCATGTGGCCACTAGTGCGGGCTGCCGGGGAAAGTTGGGGTTTGGCCTGGAAATGCAGGTAGCATCTCGTACCTCACCCTGGACTGGGGACGTAATTAGCGGACTTCCCCCTGCCATGGAACAGCTGTGACTAAAGGCAGCTGCGTGGTGGTCGCCCCCAAACCTCCCCAAACCACTCCTACTTATTCTGTAATTCTGAGAGTGGGGAGGTTCCGCCTTCTGTCTGCAGCTCTTGGGATCAACTAGGAGCCCTCCACGTGTCTTCCCTGGTGTCTCCTAGGCGGGCTGCCGTTGAAATGGGGGGTGGGCTGGAAATGAAGGTAGCATGTAGTACCTCCCCCTGGACAGCGGAGGAATTTAGCGGACTTCCCCCTGCAAAGGAACAGCTGTGACACCAGTCAGCTGCGTGGAGGGTGGCCACAAACGTCCCCAATCCACTCGGCCGCGTTCCAAAATTCTGAGTGTGGGGAGGTTCCGTCCTCTGTCTGCAGCGCTTGGGATCTCCTAGGAGCCTTCCGCGTGTCTTTCCCAAGTGTCTGCTATTGCGGGCTGCCGGGGAAATGCGGGGGTTGGGCTGGAAATTCAGGGTAGCATGTAGTGCGTTCCCTGGACAGGGGAGTGGGTAATTAGCGGAACATCCCCTGCCAGGGAACAGCTGTGACACCAGGGCAGCTGAGTGGAGGGCGGCCCAAATCCTCCCCCACCCACTCGGCGCGTTACGGAATTCTGAGTGTGGGGAGGTTCCGTCCACTGTCTGCAGCGCCTGGGATCACCTAGGAGCCTCCGCGTGTCTCCCGATGTCTGCTATGCGGGCTTCTGGGGAAATGCGGGGGTTTGGCTGGAAATGCAGGTAGCATGTAGTGCCTTCCCCTGGACAGGGAAGGTAATTAGCTGAATTCCCCCTGCCAGGGAACAGCTGTGACACCAGGCAGCTGCGTGGAGGGCGCCCCAAAACCTCCCCACCCATTCCTATTTGTTCCGTAATTCTGATCGTGGGGAGGTTCCTTCCTCTGTCTGCAGCACTTGGGATCTCCTAGGAGCACTCCGCGTGTCTTCCCCGAGTGTCAAGTATTGCGGGCTGCCGGGGAAAGGCGGGGGTTGTACTGGAAATGCAGGTAGCATGTAGTGCCTCCCCCTGGACAGGGGAGCTAATTAGCGGACTTGCCCCTGCCAGGGAACAGCTGTGACCCCAGGCAGTTTCGTGGAGTGCGGTACCAAATCTCCCCAACCCACTCGGCCGCGATTCGGAATTCTGAGTGTGGGGAGGTTCCGTCCTCTGTCTGCAGTGCCTGGGATCTCCTAGGAGCCCTCTGCGTGTCTTCCCAGATTGTCTCCTTGAGCGGGCTGCCGGTTAAAGACCGGTGGTGGGATGGAATTGCAGGTAGCATCTAGTGCCTCCCCCTGGACAGGGGAGGTAATTATCGGACTTCCCCCTGCCAGGGAACAGCTCTGACACCAGGCTGCTGCGTGGAGGTCGCCCCAAAACCTCCCCAAACCACTCCTATTTATTCCATAACTCTGATTGTGTGGAGGTTCCTTCCTCTGTCTGCAGCACTTGGGATCTCTTAGGAGCCCTCCGCGTGTCTTCCCTGAGTGGTCTCCTAGTGCGGGCTGCCGGGGAAATGTGGGTGTTTGGCTGGAAATGCAGCTAATATCTAGTGCCTCCCCCTGGACTGGGGCGGTAATTAGCGGAATTCGCACAGCCAGGGAACACCTGTGATCCCAGGCAGCTGCGTGGAAGGCGGCCCGAAACGTCCCCCACCCACTCGGCCTCGTTCTGGGATTCTGAGAGTGGGGAGGTTCCGTCCTCTGTCTGCAGCGCCTGGGATCACCTAGGAGCCCTCCGCGTGTATTCCCGGAGTGTCTCCTATTGCGGGCTGCCGTGGAAAGTCGGGGGTTGGGCTGAAAATGCAGGTAGCATCTAGTTCCTCACCCTGGACAGGGGAGATAATTAGCGGACTTCCCCCAGACAGGGAACAGCTGTGACAACAGGCAGCTTCGTGGAGGTCGGCCCCATACCTCCCCCACCCACACTGCCGCGTTCCGAAACTCTGAGTGTGGGGAGGGTCCATCCTCTGTCTGCAGCGCCTGAAATCTCCTTGGAGCGCTCCGCGTGTCTTCCCCGAGTGACTCCCAGTGCGGGCTGCCGGGGAAAGGCGGGGGTTGTGCTGGAAATGCATGTAGCATGTAGTGCCTCCCCCTGGACCGGGATGTAATTAGTGGTATTCCCCCTGCAAGGGAACAACTCTGACACCAAGCAGCTGCATGGAGGGCGGCCCCAATACTCCTCCACCAACACGGCCGCGTTCCGGAATTCTAAGTGTGGGGAGGTTCCGTCCTCTTTTTGCAGTGCCTGGGATTCCTAGGAGCCCTCCGGTGTCTTCACGGAGTGGCTCTTAGTTCGTTTTGCCGGGGAAAGGCGGGGTTTGGTCTGGAAATGCAGGAACCATGTAGTGCCTCCTCCTGGACAGGGGAGGTAATAGTGGACTCCTCTGCCAGGGAAAAGCTGTGAAACAGGCAGCTGCGTGGAGGGCGCCCCCAAACCTTCCCAAACCACTCCTACTTATTCCGTATTTCTGAGTGTGTGGAGGTTCCGTCCTCCGTCTGCAGCGCCTGTGATCTCCTAGGAGCACTCCGCGTGTTCCACGAGTGTCTCGTATTGCGTGCTGCCGGGGAAATGCGGGGGTAGGGTAGGAAATGCAGGTAGCATGTAGTGCCTCCCCCTGGACAGGGGAAGTAATTAGCGGACTTCCCCCTGCCAGGGAACAGCTGTGACCCCAGGCAGCTGCGTGGAGGGTGCCCCAAACCTCCCCAAACCTCTCATACTTATTCCGGATATCTGAGTGTGGGGAAGTTCCGTCCTCTGTCTGCAGAGCCTGGGATTTCCTAGGAGCCCTCCGCGTGTCTTCACGGAGTGTATCCTAGTGCGGGCTGCCGGGGAAATTCTGAGGTTGGGATGGAAATGCAGGTTGCATCTAGTACCTCCCCCTGGACAGAACAGGTAATTATCAGAATTCACCCTGCTAGGAACACCTGTGATACCAGGCAGCTGCGAGGACGGCGGCCCGAAACCTCGCCCAATACGTCCAGTTCCAGAACTTATGAGTGTGGCGAGATTCGTCCTCTGTCTGAGCCTGGGATCCTAGGAGCCCTCCTCGTGTCTTCCCCGAGTGTCTCCTAGTGCAGGCTGCCGTTGAAAAGCGGGGTTTGGTCTGGAAGTGCTGGTTGCATCTAGTGCCTCCCCATGGAAAGATGAGGTAATTAGCGGAATTCCCCCTGCCAGGGAAAACCTGTGA
>NC_045703.1:356193-373955 GCF_009834535.1 Camelus ferus
AAACCCACCTCGTTCGGCCGCGTTCCGGAATTCTGATTTTGGCGAGGTTCCGTCCCCTGTCTGCAGCACCTGGGATCTCCTAGAAGCCCTCCGCGTGCTTCCCCGATTGTCTGCTAGTGCGGGCTGCCGGTAAGTGCGGGGTTGGGCGGACATGCAGGTAGATTCTAGTGACTCCCCCTGTACGGATAAGGTATTCAGCGGAATTCCCCCTGCCAGGGAACCCTGTGACACCATGCAGCTGCATGGAGGGCGGCCCCAGGACTCCCCCCCCACTCGGCGCGTTCTGGAATTCTCATTGTGGGAGTTCAGTCCTCAGTTTGCGTGCCTGGGATCTCCTAGGAGCCCTCCGCGTGTCTTCTCCGATGTCTCTTAGTGCGGTATGCCGGGGAAGACGGGGGTTGGGCTGGAATTGCAGGTAGCATCTAGTGCCTTCCCCTGCACAGATCAGGTAATTAGAGGAATTTTTCCTCCCAGGGAACACCTGTGACACCAGCACCTGCGTGTAAGGCCCCCAAACCTCCCCAACCCACTAGGCCCGCGTTCCGGATTTCTGAGTGTGGCGAGTTCCTCCTCTGTCTGCAGCACCTGGGATCTCCTAGGAGCCCTCCTCGTGTCTTCCCCGAGTGTCTCCTAGTGCCGCTGCCTGGTAAGTGCGAGGGTTGGGCTGGACATGCAGGTAGATTCTAGTGATCCCCCTGTACGGATCCGGTAATCAGCGGAATTCCCCCTGCAAGGGAACACCTGTGACACCATGCAGCTGCATGGATGGCGGCACCATAACTCCCCCACCCACTCGGCGCGTTCTGGAATTCTCATTGTTGGGAGGTTCAGTCCTCAGATTGCGGTGCCTGGGATCTTCTAGGAGCACTCCTGTTGTCTTCCCCAAGTGTCTCATAGTGCGGGCTGTTGTTGAAAGCGGGAGTTGGGCTGGAAATACCGGTAGCATCTATTGTCTCCCCTGCACAGATCAGGTAATTCGCTGACTTCCCCCTGCCAGGGAACACCTGTGACCCAGGCAGCTGCGTTGGGGGCGGCCCCAAACCTCATCCAACCACTCGGCCACGTTCCGGAATTCTGAGTGTGGCGAGGTTCCGTCCTCAGTCTGCAGCGCCTGGGATCTCCTAGGAGCCCTCCGCGTGTCTTCTCCGAGTGTCTCTTATTGCGGGATGCCGGGGAAAGACGGGGGTTGGGCTGGAAATGCAGGTAGCATCTAGTGCCTCCCCCTGCACAGATCAGATAATTAGCGGAATTCCCCCTACAAGGGAACACCTGGGACACCAGGAAGCTGCGTGGAGGGCGGCCCAAAATCTCCCCCAACCACTCGGACTCGTTCCAGAATTCTGAGTGTGGCGAGGTTCCGTCCTCTGTCTGCAGCGACTGGGATATCCTTGGAGCCCTCCGCGTGTCTTCCCCGAGTATCTCCTAGTGCGGGCTGCAGGGGAAAGGTGGGGGGTGGGGCTGGAAATGCATGTAGCATCTAGTGCCTCCCTCCCCTGCACAGATCAGGTAAAATTAGCGGACTTCCTCTGGCCAGAGAACACCTGTGACAACCAGGCAGTTGCGTGGAAGGCGGCCCCCAAACCTCCCAAAAACCACTCGGCGCGTTCCGATTTCTGAGTGTGGCAGGTTCCGTCCTCTATCTGCAGCACCTGGGATCTCCTAGGAGCCCTCCGCGTGTCTTCCCGAGTGTATCCAAGTGCGGGCTTCCGGGGAAATGCGGGGGTTGAGCTGGAAATGCAGGTAGCATCTAGTGCCTCCCCCTGCACAGATGAGGTAATTAGCGGACTTCCCCCTGCCAGGGAACACCTGTGACACCAGGCAGTTGCGTGGAAGGCAGCCCCAAACCTCCCCAACCCACTCGGCCGCGTTCAGGAATTCTGAGTGTGGCCAGGTTCCGTCCTCTGTCTTCAGCACCTGGGATTCCTAGGAGCCCTCCGCGTGTCTTCCCTGAGTGTCTCCAAGTGCGGGCTTCCAGGGAAATGCGGGGGTTGGGCTGGAAATGCCGGTAGCATCTAGTGCCTCCCCCTGCACAGATCAGTTAATTCGCTGAATTCCCCCTGCCAGGAAACACCTGTGACACCATGCAGCTGCATGGAGGGCGGCCCCAAAACTCCCCCGCCCACTCGTCTCGTTCTGGAATTCTCATTGTGGGGAGGTTCAGTCCTCAGTTTGCGGGGCCTGGGATCTCCTAGGAACACTCCTCTTGTCTTCTCCAAGTGTCTCATAGTTCGGGCTGCCGGTGAAAGCGGGGGTTGGGCTGGAAATGCCGGTAGCATCTATGCCTCCCCCCTGCACAGATCAGGGTAATTAGCTGAATTCCCCCTGCCAGGGAACACCTGTGACAACCCAGCAGCTGCGTGGAAGGCGGCAACAAACCTCCCTCCAATCAACTCGGGCCCGCTTCCGGAATTCTGAGTGTGGCGAGTTTCCGTCCTCTGTCTGCAGCGCCTGGATCTCCTAGGAGCCCTCCGAGTGTCTTCCCCGATGTCTCCTAGTGCGGGCTGCCATGGAAATGCGGGGGTTGGGCTGGAAATGCAGGTAGCATCTAGTGCCTCCCCTGCACAGATTAGGTAATTAGCGGACTTCCTCTGCCAGAGAACACCTGTGACACCAGGCAGCTGCGTGGAGGGCGTCCCCAAGACTTCCTCAACCAACTCGGCCCCCGTTCCGGAATTCTGAGTGTGGCGAGGTTTCCGTCCCCTGTCTGCAGCGCCTGGGATTTCCTAGAAGCCCTCCGCGTGTCTTCCTAGAGTGTCTCCTAGTGCGGGCTGCCTGGGAAACGCGGGGTTGGGCTGGAAATGCAGGTAGCGTCTATTGCCTCCCCCTGCACAGATCAGGTAATTTGCTGACTTCCCCCTGCCAGGGAACACCTGTGACACCAGGAAGCTGCGTGGAGGGCGGCCCCAAACCTCACCCACCCACTCGGCCACGTTCCGGAATTCTGAGTGTGGCGAGGTTCAGTCCTCTGTCTGCAGCGCCTGGGATCTCCGAGGAGCCCTCCGCCTTTCTTCCCCGAGTGTCTCCTAGTGCCGGCTGCCTGGTAAGTGCGAGGGTTCGGCTGGACATGCAGGTAGATTCTAGTGACTCCCCCTGTACGGATAAGGTATTCAGCGGAATTCCCACTGCCAGGGAACACCTGTGACACCATGCAGCTGCATGGAGGGCGGCCCCAGAACTCCCCCACCCACTCGGCGCGTTCTGGAATTCTCATTGTGGGGAGGTTCAGTCCTCAGTTTGCGGTGCCTGGGATCTCCTAGGAGCCCTCCGCGTGTCTTCTCCGAGTGTCTCTTAGTGCGGTATGCCGGGGAAAGACGGGGGTTGGGCTGGAATTGCAGGTAGCATCTAGTGCCTTCCCCTGCACAGATCAGGTAATTAGAGGAATTTTTCCTCCCAGGGAACACCTGTGACACCAGGCACCTGCGTGTAAGGCGGCCCCAAACCTCCCCAACCCACTAGGCCGCGTTCCGGATTTCTGAGTGTGGCGAGGTTCCGTCCTCTGTCTGCAGCACCTGGGATCTCCTAGGAGCCCTCCGCGTGTCTTCCCCGAGTGTCTCCTAGTGCCGGCTGCCTGGTAAGTGCGAGGGTTGGGCTGGACATGCAGGTAGATTCTAGTGAATCCCCCTGTACGGATCCGGTAATCAGCGGAATTCCCCCTGCAAGGGAACACCTGTGACACCATGCAGCTGCATGGATGGCGGCACCATAACTCCCCCACCCACTCGGCGCGTTCTGGAATTCTCATTGTTGGGAGGTTCAGTCCTCAGATTGCGGTGCCTGGGATCTTCTAGGAGCACTCCTGTTGTCTTCCCCAAGTGTCTCATAGTGCGGGCTGTTGTTGAAAGCGGGAGTTGGGCTGGAAATACCGGTAGCATCTATTGTCTCCCCCTGCACAGATCAGGTAATTCGCTGACTTCCCCCTGCCAGGGAACACCTGTGACACCAGGCAGCTGCGTTGGGGGCGGCCCCAAACCTCATCCAACCACTCGGCCACGTTCCGGAATTCTGAGTGTGGCGAGGTTCCGTCCTCAGTCTGCAGCGCCTGGGATCTCCTAGGAGCCCTCCGCGTGTCTTCTCCGAGTGTCTCTTATTGCGGGATGCCGGGGAAAGACGGGGGTTGGGCTGGAAATGCAGGTAGCATCTAGTGCCTCCCCCTGCACAGATCAGATAATTAGCGGAATTCCCCCTACAAGGGAACACCTGGGACACCAGGAAGCTGCGTGGAGGGCGGCCCAAAATCTCCCCCAACCACTCGGACTCGTTCCAGAATTCTGAGTGTGGCGAGGTTCCGTCCTCTGTCTGCAGCGACTGGGATATCCTAGGAGCCCTCCGCGTGTCTTCCCGAGTATCTCCTAGTGCGGGCTGCAGGGGAAAGGTGGGGGTTGGGCTGGAAATGCAGGTAGCATCTAGTGCCTCCCCCTGCACAGATCAGGTAATTAGCGGACTTCCTCTGGCCAGAGAACACCTGTGACACCAGGCAGTTGCGTGGAAGGCGGCCCCAAACCTCCCAAAACCACTCGGCCGCGTTCCGGATTTCTGAGTGTGGCGAGGTTCCGTCCTCTATCTGCAGCACCTGGGATCTCCTAGGAGCCCTCCGCGTGTCTTCCCCGAGTGTATCCAAGTGCGGGCTTCCGGGAAATGCGGGGGTTGAGCTGGAAATGCAGGTAGCATCTAGTGCCTCCCCCTGCACAGATGAGGTAATTAGCGGACTTCCCCCTGCCAGGGAACACCTGTGACACCAGGCAGTTGCGTGGAAGGCAGCCCCAAACCTCCCCAACCCACTCGGCCGCGTTCAGGAATTCTGAGTGTGGCCAGGTTCCGTCCTCTGTCTTCAGCACCTGGGATTCCTAGGAGCCCTCCGCGTGTCTTCCCTGAGTGTCTCCAAGTGCGGGCTTCCAGGGAAATGCGGGGGTTGGGCTGGAAATGCAGGTAGCATCTAGTGCCTCCCCCTGCACAGATCAGTTAATTCGCTGAATTCCCCCTGCCAGGAAACCACCTGTGACACCATGCAGCTGCATGGAGGGCGGCCCCAAAACTCCCCCGCCCACTCGTCTCGTTCTGGAATTCTCATTGTGGGGAGGTTCAGTCCTCAGTTTGCGGGGCCTGGGATCTCCTAGGAACACTCCTCTTGTCTTCTCCAAGTGTCTCATAGTTCGGGCTGCCGGTGAAAGCGGGGGTTGGGCTGGAAATGCCGGTAGCATCTATTGCCTCCCCCTGCACAGATCAGGTAATTAGCTGAATTCCCCCTGCCAGGGAACACCTGTGACACCAGGCAGCTTCGTGGAAGGCGGCAACAAACCTCCCCAATCAACTCGGCCGCTTCCGGAATTCTGAGGGTGGCGAGTTTCCGTCCTCTGTCTGCAGCGCCTGGGATCTCCTAGGAGCCCTCCGAGTGTCTTCCCCGAATGTCTCCTAGTGCGGGCTGCCAGGGAAATGCGGGGGTTGGGCTGGAAATGCAGGTAGCATCTAGTGCCTCCCCCTGCACAGATTAGGTAATTAGCGGACTTCCTCTGGCCAGAGAACACCTGTGACACCAGGCAGCTGCGTGGAGGGCGTCCCCAAACTTCCTCAACCAACTCGGCCCCGTTCCGGAATTCTGAGTGTGGCGAGGTTCCGTCCCCTGTCTGCAGCACCTGGGATTTCCTAGAAGCCCTCCGCGTGTCTTCCTAGAGTGTCTCCTAGTGCGGGCTGCCTGGGAAACGCGGGGGTTGGGCTGGAAATGCAGGTAGCGTCTATTGCCTCCCCCTGCACAGATCAGGTAATTTGCTGACTTCCCCCTGCCAGGGAACACCTGTGACACCAGGCAGCTGCGTGGAGGGCGGCCCCAAACCTCACCCACCCACTCGGCCACGTTCCGGAATTCTGAGTGTGGCGAGGTTCCGTCCTCTGTTTGCAGCGCCTGGGATCTCCTAGGAGTCCTCCGCGTGTCTTCTCCCAGTGTCTCTTAGTGCGGGATGCCAGGGAATGACGGGGGTTGGGCTGGAAATGCAGGTAGCATCTAGTGACTCCCCCTGCACAGATCAGGTAATTAGCGGAATTCCCCGTACAAGGGAACACCTGGGACACCAGGAAGCTGCGTGGAGGGCGGCCCAAAACCTCCCCTACGCACTCGGACGCGTTCCAGAATTCTGAGTGTGGCGAGGTTCAGTCCTCTGTCTGCAGCGCCTGGGATCTCCGAGGAGCCCTCCGCCTTTCTTCCCCGAGTGTCTCCTAGTGCCGGCTGCCTGGTAAGTGCGAGGGTTCGGCTGGACATGCAGGTAGATTCTAGTGACTCCCCCTGTACGGATAAGGTATTCAGCGGAATTCCCACTGCCAGGGAACACCTGTGACACCATGCAGCTGCATGGAGGGCGGCCCCAGAACTCCCCCACCCACTCGGCGCGTTCTGGAATTCTCATTGTGGGGAGGTTCAGTCCTCAGTTTGCGGTGCCTGGGATCTCCTAGGAGCACTCCGCGTGTCTTCTCCGAGTGTCTCTTAGTGCGGTATGCCGGGGAAAGACGGGGGTTGGGCTGGAATTGCAGGTAGCATCTAGTGCCTTCCCCTGCACAGATCAGGTAATTAGAGGAATTCCCCCTACAAGGGAACACCTGTGACACCAGGCACCTGCGTGTAAGGCGGCCCCAAACCTCCCCAACCCACTAGGCCGCGTTCCGGATTTCTGAGTGTGGCGAGGTTCCGTCCTCTGTCTGCAGCACCTGGGATCTCCTAGGAGCCCTCCGCGTGTCTTCCCCGAGTGTCTCCTAGTGCCGGCTGCCTGGTAAGTGCGAGGGTTGGGCTGGACATGCAGGTAGATTCTAGTGAATCCCCCTGTACGGATCCGGTAATCAGCGGAATTCCCCCTGCAAGGGAACACCTGTGACACCATGCAGCTGCATGGATGGCGGCACCATAACTCCCCCACCCACTCGGCGCCTTCTGGAATTCTCATTGTTGGGAGGTTCAGTCCTCAGATTGCGGTGCCTGGGATCTTCTAGGAGCACTCCTGTTGTCTTCCCCAAGTGTCTCATAGTGCGGGCTGTTGTTGAAAGCGGGAGTTGGGCTGGAAATACCGGTAGCATCTATTGTCTCCCCCTGCACAGATCAGGTAATTCGCTGACTTCCCCCTGCCAGGGAACACCTGTGACACCAGGCAGCTGCGTTGGGGGCGGCCCCAAACCTCATCCAACCACTCGGCCACGTTCCGGAATTCTGAGTGTGGCGAGGTTCCGTCCTCTGTCTGCAGCGCCTGGGATCTCCTAGGAGCCCTCCGCGTGTCTTCTCCGAGTGTCTCTTATTGCGGGATGCCGGGGAAAGACGGGGGTTGGGCTGGAAATGCAGGTAGCATCTAGTGCCTCCCCCTGCACAGATCAGATAATTAGCGGAATTCCCCCTACAAGGGAACACCTGGGACACCAGGAAGCTGCGTGGAGGGCGGCCCAAAATCTCCCCCAACCACTCGGACTCGTTCCAGAATTCTGAGTGTGGCGAGGTTCCGTCCTCTGTCTGCAGCGACTGGGATATCCTAGGAGCCCTCCGCGTGTCTTCCCCGAGTATCTCCTAGTGCGGGCTGCAGGGGAAAGGTGGGGGTTGGGCTGGAAATGCAGGTAGCATCTAGTGCCTCCCCCTGCACAGATCAGGTAATTAGCGGACTTCCTCTGGCCAGAGAACACCTGTGACACCAGGCAGTTGCGTGGAAGGCGGCCCCAAACCTCCCAAAACCACTCGGCCGCGTTCCGGATTTCTGAGTGTGGCGAGGTTCCGTCCTCTATCTGCAGCACCTGGGATCTCCTAGGAGCCCTCCGCGTGTCTTCCCCGAGTGTATCCAAGTGCGGGCTTCCGGGGAAATGCGGGGGTTGAGCTGGAAATGCAGGTAGCATCTAGTGCCTCCCCCTGCACAGATGAGGTAATTAGCGGACTTCCCCCTGCCAGGGAACACCTGTGACACCAGGCAGTTGCGTGGAAGGCAGCCCCAAACCTCCCCAACCCACTCGGCCGCGTTCAGGAATTCTGAGTGTGGCCAGGTTCCGTCCTCTGTCTTCAGCACCTGGGATTCCTAGGAGCCCTCCGCGTGTCTTCCCTGAGTGTCTCCAAGTGCGGGCTTCCAGGGAAATGCGGGGGTTGGGCTGGAAATGCAGGTAGCATCTAGTTCCTCCCCCTGCACAGATCAGTTAATTCGCTGAATTCCCCCTGCCAGGAAACACCTGTGACACCATGCAGCTGCATGGAGGGCGGCCCCAAAACTCCCCCGCCCACTCGTCTCGTTCTGGAATTCTCATTGTGGGGAGGTTCAGTCCTCAGTTTGCGGGGCCTGGGATCTCCTAGGAACACTCCTCTTGTCTTCTCCAAGTGTCTCATAGTTCGGGCTGCCGGTGAAAGCGGGGGTTGGGCTGGAAATGCCGGTAGCATCTATTGCCTCCCCCTGCACAGATCAGGTAATTAGCTGAATTCCCCCTGCCAGGGAACACCTGTGACACCAGGCAGCTGCGTGGAAGGCGGCAACAAACCTCCCCAATCAACTCGGCCGCTTCCGGAATTCTGAGTGTGGCGAGTTTCCGTCCTCTGTCTGCAGCGCCTGGGATCTCCTAGGAGCCCTTCGCGTGTCTTCCCCGAGTGTCTCCTAGTGCGTGCTGCCTGGGATATGCGGGGGTTGGGCTGGAAACGCAGGTAGCATCTAGTGCCTCCCCCTGCACAGATTAGGTAATTAGCGGACTTCCTCTGGCCAGAGAACACCTGTGACACCAGGCAGCTGCGTGGAGGGTGTCCCCAAATTTCCTCAACCAACTCGGCCGCGTTCCGGAATTCTGAGTGTGGCGAGGTTCCGTCCTCTATCTGCAGCACCTGGGATCTCCTAGGAGCCCTCCGCGTGTCTTCCCCGAGTGTATCCAAGTGCGGGCTTCCGGGGAAATGCGGGGGTTGAGCTGGAAATGCAGGTAGCATCTAGTGCCTCCCCCTGCACAGATGAGGTAATTAGCGGACTTCCCCCTGCCAGGGAACACCTGTGACACCAGGCAGTTGCGTGGAAGGCAGCCCCAAACCTCCCCAACCCACTCGGCCGCGTTCAGGAATTCTGAGTGTGGCCAGGTTCCGTCCTCTGTCTTCAGCACCTGGGATTCCTAGGAGCCCTCCGCGTGTCTTCCCTGAGTGTCTCCAAGTGCGGGCTTCCAGGGAAATGCGGGGGTTGGGCTGGAAATGCAGGTAGCATCTAGTGCCTCCCCCTGCACAGATCAGTTAATTCGCTGAATTCCCCCTGCCAGGAAACACCTGTGACACCATGCAGCTGCATGGAGGGCGGCCCCAAAACTCCCCCGCCCACTCGTCTCGTTCTGGAATTCTCATTGTGGGGAGGTTCAGTCCTCAGTTTGCGGGGCCTGGGATCTCCTAGGAACACTCCTCTTGTCTTCTCCAAGTGTCTCATAGTTCGGGCTGCCGGTGAAAGCGGGGGTTGGGCTGGAAATGCCGGTAGCATCTATTGCCTCCCCCTGCACAGATCAGGTAATTAGCTGAATTCCCCCTGCCAGGGAACACCTGTGACACCAGGCAGCTTCGTGGAAGGCGGCAACAAACCTCCCCAATCAACTCGGCCGCTTCCGGAATTCTGAGGGTGGCGAGTTTCCGTCCTCTGTCTGCAGCGCCTGGGATCTCCTAGGAGCCCTCCGAGTGTCTTCCCCGAATGTCTCCTAGTGCGGGCTGCCAGGGAAATGCGGGGGTTGGGCTGGAAATGCAGGTAGCATCTAGTGCCTCCCCCTGCACAGATTAGGTAATTAGCGGACTTCCTCTGGCCAGAGAACACCTGTGACACCAGGCAGCTGCGTGGAGGGCGTCCCCAAACTTCCTCAACCAACTCGGCCCCGTTCCGGAATTCTGAGTGTGGCGAGGTTCCGTCCCCTGTCTGCAGCACCTGGGATTTCCTAGAAGCCCTCCGCGTGTCTTCCTAGAGTGTCTCCTAGTGCGGGCTGCCTGGGAAACGCGGGGGTTGGGCTGGAAATGCAGGTAGCGTCTATTGCCTCCCCCTGCACAGATCAGGTAATTTGCTGACTTCCCCCTGCCAGGGAACACCTGTGACACCAGGCAGCTGCGTGGAGGGCGGCCCCAAACCTCACCCACCCACTCGGCCACGTTCCGGAATTCTGAGTGTGGCGAGGTTCCGTCCTCTGTTTGCAGCGCCTGGGATCTCCTAGGAGTCCTCCGCGTGTCTTCTCCCAGTGTCTCTTAGTGCGGGATGCCAGGGAATGACGGGGGTTGGGCTGGAAATGCAGGTAGCATCTAGTGACTCCCCCTGCACAGATCAGGTAATTAGCGGAATTCCCCGTACAAGGGAACACCTGGGATACCAGGAAGCTGCGTGGAGGGCGGCCCAAAACCTCCCCTACGCACTCGGACGCGTTCCAGAATTCTGAGTGTGGCGAGGTTCAGTCCTCTGTCTGCAGCGCCTGGGATCTCCGAGGAGCCCTCCGCCTTTCTTCCCCGAGTGTCTCCTAGTGCCGGCTGCCTGGTAAGTGCGAGGGTTCGGCTGGACATGCAGGTAGATTCTAGTGACTCCCCCTGTACGGATAAGGTATTCAGCGGAATTCCCACTGCCAGGGAACACCTGTGACACCATGCAGCTGCATGGAGGGCGGCCCCAGAACTCCCCCACCCACTCGGCGCGTTCTGGAATTCTCATTGTGGGGAGGTTCAGTCCTCAGTTTGCGGTGCCTGGGATCTCCTAGGAGCACTCCGCGTGTCTTCTCCGAGTGTCTCTTAGTGCGGTATGCCGGGGAAAGACGGGGGTTGGGCTGGAATTGCAGGTAGCATCTAGTGCCTTCCCCTGCACAGATCAGGTAATTAGAGGAATTTTTCCTCCCAGGGAACACCTGTGACACCAGGCACCTGCGTGTAAGGCGGCCCCAAACCTCTCCAACCCACTAGGCCGCGTTCCGGATTTCTGAGTGTGGCGAGGTTCCGTCCTCTGTCTGCAGCGACTGGGATATCCTAGGAGCCCTCCGCGTGTCTTCCCCGAGTATCTCCTAGTGCGGGCTGCAGGGGAAAGGTGGGGGTTGGGCTGGAAATGCAGGTAGCATCTAGTGCCTCCCCCTGCACAGATCAGGTAATTAGCGGACTTCCTCTGGCCAGAGAACACCTGTGACACCAGGCAGTTGCGTGGAAGGCGGCCCCAAACCTCCCAAAACCACTCGGCCGCGTTCCGGATTTCTGAGTGTGGCGAGGTTCCGTCCTCTATCTGCAGCACCTGGGATCTCCTAGGAGCCCTCCGCGTGTCTTCCCCGAGTGTATCCAAGTGCGGGCTTCCGGGGAAATGCGGGGGTTGAGCTGGAAATGCAGGTAGCATCTAGTGCCTCCCCCTGCACAGATGAGGTAATTAGCGGACTTCCCCCTGCCAGGGAACACCTGTGACACCAGGCAGTTGCGTGGAAGGCAGCCCCAAACCTCCCCAACCCACTCGGCCGCGTTCAGGAATTCTGAGTGTGGCCAGGTTCCGTCCTCTGTCTTCAGCACCTGGGATTCCTAGGAGCCCTCCGCGTGTCTTCCCTGAGTGTCTCCAAGTGCGGGCTTCCAGGGAAATGCGGGGGTTGGGCTGGAAATGCAGGTAGCATCTAGTTCCTCCCCCTGCACAGATCAGTTAATTCGCTGAATTCCCCCTGCCAGGAAACACCTGTGACACCATGCAGCTGCATGGAGGGCGGCCCCAAAACTCCCCCGCCCACTCGTCTCGTTCTGGAATTCTCATTGTGGGGAGGTTCAGTCCTCAGTTTGCGGGGCCTGGGATCTCCTAGGAACACTCCTCTTGTCTTCTCCAAGTGTCTCATAGTTCGGGCTGCCGGTGAAAGCGGGGGTTGGGCTGGAAATGCCGGTAGCATCTATTGCCTCCCCCTGCACAGATCAGGTAATTAGCTGAATTCCCCCTGCCAGGGAACACCTGTGACACCAGGCAGCTGCGTGGAAGGCGGCAACAAACCTCCCCAATCAACTCGGCCGCTTCCGGAATTCTGAGTGTGGCGAGTTTCCGTCCTCTGTCTGCAGCGCCTGGGATCTCCTAGGAGCCCTTCGCGTGTCTTCCCCGAGTGTCTCCTAGTGCGTGCTGCCTGGGATATGCGGGGGTTGGGCTGGAAACGCAGGTAGCATCTAGTGCCTCCCCCTGCACAGATTAGGTAATTAGCGGACTTCCTCTGGCCAGAGAACACCTGTGACACCAGGCAGCTGCGTGGAGGGTGTCCCCAAATTTCCTCAACCAACTCGGCCGCGTTCCGGAATTCTGAGTGTGGCGAGGTTCCGTCCCCTGTCTGCAGCGCCTGGGATCTCCTAGAAGCCCTCCGAGTGTCTTCCTAGAGTGTCTCCTAGTGCGGGCTGCCTGGGAAACGCGGGGGTTGGGCTGGAAATGCAGGTAGCATCTATTGCCTCCCCCTGCACAGATCAGGTAATTTGCTGACTTCCCCCTGCCAGGGAACACCTGTGACACCAGGCAGCTGCGTGGAGGGCGGCCCCAAACCTCACCCACCCACTCGGCCACGTTCCGGAATTCTGAGTGTGGCGAGGTTCCGTCCTCTGTTTGCAGCGCCTGGGATCTCCTAGGAGTCCTCCGCGTGTCTTCTCCCAGTGTCTCTTAGTGCGGGATGCCGGGGAATGACGGGGGTTGGGCTGGAAATGCAGGTAGCATCTAGTGAATCCCCCTGCACAGATCAGGTAATTAGCGGAATTCCCCCTACAAGGGAACACTTGGGACACCAGGAAGCTTTGTGGAGGGCGGCCCAAAACCTCCCCCACGCACTCGGACGCGTTCCAGAATTCTGAGTGTGGCGAGGTTCCGTCCTCTGTCTGCAGCGCCTGGGATCTCCGAGGAGCCCTCCGCCTTTCTTCCACGAGTGTCTCCTAGTGCCGGCTGCCTGGTAAGTGCGGGGGTTGGGCTGGACATGCAGGTAGATTCTAGTGACTCCCCCTGTACGGATAAGGTATTCAGCGGAATTCCCACTGCCAGGGAACACCTGTGACACCATGCAGCTGCATGGAGGGCGGCCCCAGAACTCCCCCACCCACTCGGCGCGTTCTGGAATTCTCATTGTGGGGAGGTTCAGTCCTCAGTTTGCGGTGCCTGGGATCTCCTAGGAGCCCTCCGTGAGTCTTCTCCGAGTGTCTCTTAGTGCGGTATGCCGGGGAAAGACTGGGGTTGGGCTGGAATTGCAGGTAGCATCTAGTGCCTTCCCCTGCACAGATCAGGTAATTAGCGGAATTCCCCCTACAAGGGAACACCTGGGACACCAGGAAGCTGTGTGGATGGCGGCCCCAACTTCCCCCACCCACTCGGACGCGTTCCGGAGTTCTGAGTGTGGCGAGGTTCCGTCCTGTGTCTGCAGCGCCTGGGATCTCCTAGGATCCCTCCGCCTTTCTTCCCCGAGTGTCTCCTAGTGCAGGCTGCCTGGTAAGTGCGGGGGTTGGGCTGGACATGCAGGTAGATTCTAGTGACTCCCCCTGTACGGATCTGGTAATCAGCGGAATTCCCCCTGCAAGGGAACACCTGTGACACCATGCAGCTGCATGGAGGGCGGCCCCAGAACTCCCCCACCCACTCGGCGCGTTCTGGAATTCTCATTGTGGGGAGGTTCAGTCCTCAGTTTGCGGTGCCTGGGATCTCCTAGGAGCCCTCCGCGTGTCTTCTCCTAGTGTCTTTTAGTGCGGGATGCCCGGGAAAGACGGGGGTTGGGCTGGAATTGCAGGTAGCATCTAGTGCCTTCCCCTGCACAGATCAGGTAATTAGCGGAATTCCCCCTACATGTGAACACCTGGGACACCAGGAAGCTGCGTGGATGGCGGCCCAAAACCTCCCCCACCCACTCGGACGCGTACCAGAATTCTGAGTGTGGCGAGGTTCCGTCCTCTGTCTGCAGCGCCTGGGATCTCCTAGGAGCCCTGCGAGTGTCTTCCCCGAATGTCTCCTAGTGCGGGCTGCCAGGGAAGTGCGGGGGTTGGGCTGGAAATGCAGGTAGCATCTAGTGCCTCCCCCTGCACAGATCAGGTAATTAGCGGACTTCCTCTGGCCAGAGAACACCTGTGACACCAGGCAGCTGCGTGGAGGGTGTCCCCAAACTTCCTCACCAACTCGGCCGCGTTCCGGAATTCTGAGTGTGGCGAGGTTCCGTCCCCTGTCTGCAGCGCCTGGGATCTCCTAGAAGCCCTCCGCGTGTCTTCCTAGAGTGTCTCCTAGTGCGGGCTGCCTGGGAAACGCGGGGGTTGGGCTGGAAATGCAGGTAGCATCTATTGCCTCCCCCTGCACAGATCAGGTAATTTGCTGACTTCCCCTGCCAGGGAACACCTGTGACACCAGGCAGCTGCGTGGAGGGCGGCCCCAAACCTCACCCACCCACTCGGCCACGTTCCGGAATTCTGAGTGTGGCGAGGTTCCGTCCTCTGTCTGCAGCGCCTGGGATCTCCTAGGAGCCCTCCGCGTGTCTTCTCCCAGTGTCTCTTAGTGCGGGATGCCGGGGAATGACGGGGGTTGGGCTGGAAATGCAGGTAGCATCTAGTGACTCCCCCTGCACAGATCAGGTAATTAGCGGAATTCCCCCTACAAGGGAACACCTGGGACACCAGGAAGCTGTGTGGAGGGCGGCCCAAAACCTCCCCCACGCACTCGGACGCGTTCCAGAATTCTGAGTGTGGCGAGGTTCCGTCCTCTGTCTGCAGCGCCTGGGATCTCCTAGGAGCCCTCCGCCTTTCTTCCCCGAGTGTCTCCTAGTGCCGGCTGCCTGGTAAGTGCGGGGATTGGGCTGGACATGCAGGTAGATTCTAGTGACTCCCCCTGTACGGATCCGGTAATCAGCGGAATTCCCCCTGCCAGGGAACAACTGTGACACCATGCAGCTGCATGGAGGGCGGCCCCAGAACTCCCCCACCCACTCGGCGCGTTCTGGAATTCTCAATGTGGGGAGGTTCAGTCCTCAGTTTGCGGTGCCTGGGATCTCCTAGGAGCCCTCCGTGTGTCTTCTCTGAGTTTCTCTTAGTGCGGGATGCCAGGGAAAGACGGGGGATGGGCTGGAATTGCAGGTAGCATCTAGTGCCTTCCCCTGCACAGATCAGGTAATTAGCGGAATTCCCCCTACAAGGGAACACCTGGGACACCAGGAAGCTGTGTGGAGGGCGGCCCCAACCTCCCCCACCAACTCGGACGCGTTCCGGAATTCTGAGTGTGGCGAGGTTCCGTCCTTTGTGTGCAGCGCCTGGGATCTCCTAGGAGCCCTCCGAGTGTCTTCCCCGAATATCTCCTAGTGCGGGCTGCCGGGGAAATGCGGGGGTTGGGCTGGAAATGCAGGTAGCATCTAGTGCCTCCCCCTGCACATATTAGGTAATTAGCGGACTTCCTCTGGCCAGAGAACACCTGTGACACCAGGCAGCTGCGTGGACGGCGTCCCCAAACTTCCTCAACCAACTCGGCCGCGTTCCGGAATTCTGAGTGTGGCGAGGTTCCGTCCCCTGTCTGCAGCGCCTGGGATCTCCTAGAAGCCCTCCGCGTGTCTTCCTAGAGTGTCTCCTAGTGCGGGCTGCCTGGGAAACGCGGGGGTTGGGCTGGAAATGCAGGTAGCGTCTATTGCCTCCCCCTGCACAGATCAGGTAATTTGCTGACTTCCCCCTGCCAGGGAACACCTGTGACACCAGGCACCTGCGTGTAAGGCGGCCCCAAACCTCCCCAACCCACTAGGCCGCGTTCCGGATTTCTGAGTGTGGCGAGGTTCCGTCCTCTGTCTGCAGCACCTGGGATCTCCTAGGAGCCCTCCGCGTGTCTTCCCCGAGTGTCTCCTAGTGCCGGCTGCCTGGTAAGTGCGAGGGTTGGGCTGGACATGCAGGTAGATTCTAGTGAATCCCCCTGTACGGATCCGGTAATCAGCGGAATTCCCCCTGCAAGGGAACACCTGTGACACCATGCAGCTGCATGGATGGCGGCACCATAACTCCCCCACCCACTCGGCGCGTTCTGGAATTCTCATTGTTGGGAGGTTCAGTCCTCAGATTGCGGTGCCTGGGATCTTCTAGGAGCACTCCTGTTGTCTTCCCCAAGTGTCTCATAGTGCGGGCTGTTGTTGAAAGCGGGAGTTGGGCTGGAAATACCGGTAGCATCTATTGTCTCCCCTGCACAGATCAGGTAATTCGCTGACTTCCCCCTGCCAGGGAACACCTGTGACACCAGGCAGCTGCGTTGGGGGCGGCCCCAAACCTCATCCAACCACTCGGCCACGTTCCGGAATTCTGAGTGTGGCGAGGTTCCGTCCTCTGTCTGCAGCGCCTGGGATCTCCTAGGAGCCCTCCGCGTGTCTTCTCCGAGTGTCTCTTATTGCGGGATGCCGGGGAAAGACGGGGGTTGGGCTGGAAATGCAGGTAGCATCTAGTGCCTCCCCCTGCACAGATCAGATAATTAGCGGAATTCCCCCTACAAGGGAACACCTGGGACACCAGGAAGCTGCGTGGAGGGCGGCCCAAAATCTCCCCCAACCACTCGGACTCGTTCCAGAATTCTGAGTGTGGCGAGGTTCCGTCCTCTGTCTGCAGCGACTGAGATATCCTAGGAGCCCTCCGCGTGTCTTCCCCGAGTATCTCCTAGTGCGGGCTGCAGGGGAAAGGTGGGGGTTGGGCTGGAATGCAGGTAGCATCTAGTGCCTCCCCCTGCACAGATCAGGTAATTAGCGGACTTCCTCTGGCCAGAGAACACCTGTGACACCAGGCAGTTGCGTGGAAGGCGGCCCCAAACCTCCCAAAACCACTCGGCCGCGTTCCGGATTTCTGAGTGTGGCGAGGTTCCGTCCTCTATCTGCAGCACCTGGGATCTCCTAGGAGCCCTCCGCGTGTCTTCCCCGAGTGTATCCAAGTGCGGGCTTCCGGGGAAATGCGGGGGTGAGCTGAAATGCAGGTAGCATCTAGTGCCTCCCCCTGCACAGATGAGGTAATTAGCGGACTTCCCCCTTCCAGGGAACACCTGTGACACCAGGCAGTGCGTGGAAGGCAGCCCCAAACCTCCCCAACCCACTCGGCCGCGTTCAGGAATTCTGAGTGTGGCCAGGTTCCGTCCTCTGTCTTCAGCACCTGGATTCCTAGGAGCCCTCCGCGTGTCTTCCCCTGAGTGTCTCCAAGTGCGGGCTTCCAGGGAAATGCGGGGGTTGGGCTGGAAATGCAGGTAGCATCTAGTGCCTCCCCCTGCACAGATCAGTTAATTCGCTGAATTCCCCCTGCCAGGAACACCTGTGACACCATGCAGCTGCATGGAGGGCGGCCCCAAAACTCCCCCGCCCACTCGTCTCGTTCTGGAATTCTCATTGTGGGGAGGTTCAGTCCTCAGTTTGCGGGGCCTGGGATCTCCTAGGAACACTCCTCTTGTCTTCTCCAAGTGTCTCATAGTTCGGGCTGCCGGTGAAAGCGGGGGTTGGGCTGGAAATGCCGGTAGCATCTATTGCCTCCCCCTGCACAGATCAGGTAATTAGCTGAATTCCCCCTGCCAGGGAACACCTGTGACACCAGGCAGCTGCGTGGAGGCGGCAACAAACCTCCCCATCACTCGGCCGCTTCCGGAATTCTGAGTGTGGCGAGTTTCCGTCCTCTGTCTGCAGCGCCTGGGATCTCCTAGGAGCCCTTCGCGTGTCTTCCCCAGTGTCTCCTAGTGCGTGCTGCCTGGGATATGCGGGGGTTGGGCTGGAAACGCAGGTAGCATCTAGTGCCTCCCCCTGCACAGAACAGGTAATTAGCGGAATTCTTCCTCCCAGGGAACACCTGTGACACCAGTCAGCTGCGTGGAATGCGGCCCCAAACCTCC